>NC_056729.1:5508580-5546080 GCF_019279795.1 Protopterus annectens
AAGGTCACCAAGGCAATGGACAAGGGCAAAACAGTTTACATTGCCTACCTTGACCTGCCAAGTCATTTGACATAATACTCCACTCAGACATTGTTGACAAACTCACAAAAATTAAGAATAAATCCTTAAGTCATGCAGTGGAAAGACAGCTGGCTCACAGACAAGATACAGGAAGTTAAAACTGAGGATTCCACCTCTACAAGGAGGCCAGTTAGCAGTGAAGGCCCTCAGGGATCAGTCTTGAGATGGCTCCTTTTGACATCTATTTTCTAAAATCAAGGCCAATATTGAGGGACTCTGGATGACCAAATTTGCAAACATTTGCAAATTAGGAGCAGTCATAGAATCACCTGCTGACACTAATATTCTCAAGGAAGGACTGACACAGACAAATAACTGGTGCAAGAGCTATGGACTAAAACTAAATGCCAAGAAATGCATAATCTTATTCTTCCACCCCTGGTAACTATCAGATTGACAACACACCCCTAAGAGT
Organism: Protopterus annectens; assembly: GCF_019279795.1. Lineage (NCBI taxonomy): Eukaryota > Metazoa > Chordata > Ceratodontiformes > Protopteridae > Protopterus > Protopterus annectens. Next base: position 5,509,077 of record NC_056729.1, read on the forward strand.
GGTCCCAGTTGTCAGAGACTTGGATTCACACATAGACAGTAATCTAGCCTTTAACCATCCAGTGTCTACAGCAATGAGAAAACCATTCTATGTTGTGTAACTTATAAGCAAAGATATGGCACTGAGATCCAAGGAAGTCATTGTTCCTCTGTACTTGACTTTTATCAGGACTATCACTTAGTACAATTCCCCCTATCTAGGCACATTCAACAACTGGAATGTCCATAGAGCTTCTCCACTAAAAGAATACAGGGCATAACTAATGTGTCCTATGCAGGCCACCTCAGAATGCTATCACTGTATTCTGTCTCCTACAAGCTGCTGATGGGAGATCTATGTCTGGCATAAAAGGCATTGTTGAACTCCACCCTGATGGACCTCCTGCATATCCACTCATTCTAAAGTCTTAATCATTGCCTGTGATATAAGTAAAACCTGTTGGAAAGACAGGTGTCTATCTCAGAGACTACTCATTCTTGAGAACAGGCTCCTTATCCATGAGAAGCAGAGTTCGTCCTAACCCTGTGTGAGTGTAACTTGGACAATTGCATGGGGAACAAGAAATTCATTACTGGCTTGGCACCTATGTCTCTAATAGGCATACACAGTCTGAAAATAGTTCCACCTCTCAGGTCTCTGCTTGTAAACATTTCATCTCCCAAGCACCTGATTACAGTTAGAACTTGTCAGAGATTTCAGATGCATAACTACATTTAAATAGTTCTTAGTGGTCTTTAGCTTATAGCATAGTACACAACTATGAAACTATCTATAGGCATACTGCATTTGGCCTAAATGATTCTTGATCCACATCTATTCAGATGACTGCAGTTGGCTAACTAAACAGATAGTTTACAGGTGTGCAAGAGTGCACAATTCTCAAGGATGTTGAACATCCACTTTCTCCATTAGTCTGCAGTCTCAGAGTAAGCATATATAATTAGCAGGGGGTGTGTTTTTTTTTTTTTTTTTTTTTATTGTTTTTATTTTAAATTCTGCATGCACCAAGTTTGTTTCTTAGCACATGCGTGGTAGCATGTCAACATTGGTATTGTCGACATTTTGTGGTTGACATTAAGGAGGTTGGCATATAGATGTCCGACGAAAGTGAGAATACCCATACATGTGTGCTGGTGTGTATTATATATATATATATATATATATATATATATATATATATATATATATATATATATATATATATCATCTTCTTTCGGCTGTTCCCATTAGGGGTCACCACAGCGGATCACCAGTTTCCATTTCTTCCTGTCCTCTGCAGCTTGCTCTGTCACATCAACCACCTGCATGTTCTCTCTCACCACATCCATAAACCTTATCTTAGGCCTTCCTCTTTTCCTTTTACCTGGTAGCTTCATCCTTAGCATCTTTTTCCCAATACACTCAGCATCCCTCCTCAGCACATGTCCAAACCAACATAATCTTGCCTCTCTGGCTTTGTCTCCAAACCTTCCAACCTGGGCTGACCCTCTAATATACTTATTCCTAATCCTGTCCACCCTCGTCACACCCAGTGCAAATCTTAACATCTTTAACTCTGCCACATCCAGCTTAAACTCCTGCCTTTTTGTCAATGCTACTGTCTCCAACCCATATAACACAGCTGGTCTCACTACCCTCTTGTAGACCTTCCCTTTCACTCTTACAGGTACTCGTCTGTCACAAATCACTCCTGACACTCTTCTCCACCCACTCCATCCTGCCTGTACTCTCTTCTTCACTTCTCTTCCACACTCACCATTACTTTGAACTATTGACCCCAAGTATTTAAACTCATCCACCTTCGCCCCCTCTACTCCTTGCATCCTCACCATTCCTCTATCCTCCCTCTCATTCACACACATATATTCTGTCTTAGTCCTGCTGACCTTCATTCCTCTTCTCTCTGGAGCATATCTCCATCTCTCCAGGGTCTCCTCCACCTGTTCCCTACTCTCACCACAGATCACAGTGTCATCTGCAAACATCATAGTCCATGGGGACTCCTGTCTGATCTCGTCTGTCAACCTGTCCATCACCATTGCAAATAAGAAAGGGCTCAGAGCTGATCCTTGACGTAACCCCACCTCCATCTTAAACACATCTGTCACTCCCACCGCAGATCTCACCGCTGTCACACTTTCCTCGTACATATCCTGTACCACTCTTACATACTTCTCTGACACTCCTGACTTCCTCGTACAATGCCACACCTCCTCTCTAGACACCCTGTCATATGCTTTCTCTAAGTCTACAAAAACACAATGCAACTCCTTCTGACATTCTCTGTACTTCTCCATCAACACACTCAGAGCAAACATCGCATTTGTAGTGCTCTTTCCCGGCATGAAACCAAACTGCTGATCACTAATCATCACGTCCTTTCTTAACCTAGCTTTCACTACTCTTTCCCATAACTTCATGTTGTGACTGATCAATTTAATCCCTCTGTAGCTCTGTAGTTACTACAGCTCTGCACATCACCCTTATTCTTAAAAATCGGTAGCAAAACACTGATATATATATATATACATATATATATATATATATATATATATATATATATATAAATATATATAGATATATATATATATATATATAGATATATATATATATATATATATATATGTGGGTCTACTTCATTTGATCGAAAGACCATTTGACCGAAACCCATTTGATCAAAATTTCATTTGATCAAAAACCAGTATTCCAGGCAAATAACAGTGATTTGTCCCCCTTCCCAATGTCATGTGATCCTGGAGTTGGTATATATAGTTAGGGGTGGTGTGGGCGGCATTTGAAATTGGTACTTTCTGTGTTATTTTCTTCTTTTAAAGGAAACTAGGTGGGGGCTTCACCCCCAAACCTCCCAATTTGGGGGGATGTACCCCCATGCCCCCCTAACTATATAAACCAACTCCAGGGTCGCACAACATTGGGGAGGGGGACAAATCCCAGTGTTATGCCTTGAATACTGGTTTTTGATCAAATGAAATTTCGATCAAATGGGTTTCGGTCAAATGGTCTTTCAATCAAATGAAGTAGACCCATATATATATCTATATATATATATATATATATATATATATATATATATATATATATATATATATATATATATATTTATATGTATGTGTGTGTGTGTGTGTGTGTGTGTGTGTGTGTGTGTGTGTGTGTGTGTGTGTGTGTGTGTGTGTGTGTGCATGCGTGCGTGTGTGTGTCTGTGTGTGTGAGTATGTAAATAGAGAGATACAGAGATAGACAATGAAGCAACTCAATATGCACTTTAGCCTGAGGTATGGATTATGGCAATGACTGATAATTAAAACCAGATATATTAGAGACCTGCTTGATATTGGCAACATGTTGTTCAAGTATTGTATAGCTATGTTTAAACAATTGCAGAATTAAAACATTGAAACATTTTTAAAGTATTATCTAATAACTTTTTTGGTAGATGTGCATTAGATTACTATATCAGCGATTGTGAGTGACTGCAAGTTTTAATCCACAAATGAGAAACATATTAGAAAAACATATTTTCTTTTCTGCATGAAATAAAATATATTTTTGAGTTACTATTAGTATAAACAAAAGAAAAAAGAAAAAAATGTTGCAATTTCATTAATACCATAAAATAATCAGCATATCATATTTTGCATGCCAAAATATAGTTACCCTTCTGAAGTCCATACATGACACAGAAATTAATTGACTGATGACACTCTATCAAAACAGGGCAATGAAAAGAATCTAAGCCTTTAGGGTAATATTGAAGAATACTAAACTCTTATATTATTTCTTTCTACTTGCCTAATTGATGCAAGAGTGGTGTATTTCAACAGTTTAACATCCTTTGACAGGTATAAAAAACTGATGGCGCAGTTTCCAATTAACTCATATAACCCTTATGCTTTCTCAATAATTCCATATATAAATAGAGAATTTGCAACCCTATAACACCCAGCCGAGATTCGAACTGGAGAACCTCTTGCTGTGAAGTGGCAATGCTAACCCCTGCACCACTGCAGTGACCCCTCTCCTTAATGGAATGGTATATATCTCTATCTATAATCAGTTATTTGTTTTTCATTTTTTTATTAGAAAATTGACATAATATAAAAATATGTAACAAAATAAAAGAAGGAAAAAAAGAAATGAGAGAGAACAGGATAATGAAAAAGAAAACATAAAAGAAAAAAATGCACATATGAAGTATATAACCCCCATCTGAATATATTTATAATACAATGACCACAATTTTGTGGATTTAAAAAGTCACAAGTGCTGTTTCCAATGCTATAATATTATTTTCTTGGTAATCAATGAGGCTATAACAATGTCTCTTTTTTTTCATCCTTATGTAAATCATCTACGTCTTACAAAAAAATCAGAAATTTGCAAGGAAAAATCTTCTTAATGAAAATAGCAATTTACTTTTTTGTGAGCTGCCCACATTCATTTATTTGGTGACATTCCCGACAGCAATGAACAATATCAACATATTCATAAACACATTACCAACATTGTGCTGCATCCTTATAATTCATCAAGCATAGGCTGTGTGATTTAAAATAAATTACAAAAAATATATTTTATATTGAATAGATGCATTATGGATTGATTTGTTTGTTTATTAATATTAAAGGAATCATTTTCCAAATTTCAATAACAAATTTTATATTTATAGCCTTTTCAGGGTGATATGCAGACTCAGGATTTTATTTTCAATATTTTATATATTTTAGAAATTTCTTTACTTATATTAGTAATTTGAAATTTTTTAGGGTATTATCTTGAGGGTCAAAACTTTGAGTCACTTTTTGATATAGCTGTGTAACTAAAGAATTACTGAGATCTGTATTTATAATGGTTTCTTCCCAACTGATAACATTAAAATGGAGCAATAGAAATGTAACTAAAAGGAAAATGTAGTTTGTTTATTTTTCAAGGAATATCTACATAGTGAAATACATTCAATATATTTTTTATTGTAAACTGTTATGCTTTATAAATATAAAGAGTTAAATTCTGTGTGTATAATTTACAAACTATTGGAAAATTATTAGGGACTAAAGTTTCTCTAATAATATTGTATACCATACAGTCTACATATTATATATTAACAATGTTAACAAAAGAGTTTGCAATTACATATCTTAGAGGGTCATGTAAGTCCAAGCCTCCTTGTTGCTTGACATTCTGGGAGCACCTCTCTCAATAAAAAAAAAAATCAATATTTTTTTTAGCTTTATTATACAACTGAATGCTTGGTGGAGTTATTAACTTTTGAAAAGGAAAAACTAAAGTTGATAAAATAATTACATTGACTATATTTACTCTTTCTATTAGTCAGAAGGACTTGTTTTTTTTATTTTTTGAGTTTTTGAATAACTTTATCATGATGTTGCTCATATATATTTGAACTGAGTATCATGAAAATGACCTATCTATCTATCTATCTATCTATCTATCTATCTATCTATCTATCTATCTAGCTAGCTATCTAGCTAGCTATCTGTCTATTTATCTCTGCATTTGTCCATGTATATATTCTAATCTACCTATATAAAGTAAAACTAGGACATGTGTGTACTAAAAACCAAAAAGAAAAAAAAATCACATCATGCCACTGTCATATGAAAAATAAAAATATTTTAATGAACTAGATTAAGTGCTTTCATCCCTAACAGTGGGATGAGAATATGCAAATTTTAACACATAAGAAATGTATAAATGCAAACATATCACATTACTCAATAAGAAGTGATATTATTATTATTATTATTATTATTATTATTATTATTATTATTATTATTATTATTATTATTATGTATTTATTTATTTATTTTTATTCCTGGTTATCCACATTCAGGTAAGATTTATTTACAGATGACAGAATTTGATTCCAAATATATACTTCCTGTTATGAAAAAGCTTATTCAGCTTATGAATATATGAAAAATGCAATACCTTTAGAAGCAGAACAAAATAACATGTATATAATGTGCATAGCTATACCTTACCCACAACACAACAACTGGTTAACATCAAACTTGAAGGCGGTGACAAGTTGGGCTCATTATCTGGATTCCAGAAAATATTGTATGTATTGGAGGCCACCAGACAGGAATAATATTTCATGAATCAATTGACCTACTAACTGAGAAAAAAAAGATACAACATTGAAAATCCCCAAGCTTATCCTCAAAGGAAGTACTTGATGAGGAAATGTTTAAGCAAATACATATTCAGTCAAAAAATACAAATAGATATTCATCCTTTTGTTGTAATATTTTTCATATGGGTAAAAGAGCACTGCAGATATAACTTACCCAACAAACAAACATTCGGTAGCCTATTTATAGGAGGAATTATCTATGATAGACACATTATGTATTGGCAAGTTACCACCAACTTTCAATCTGAAAGTGATGATATGTCATACTGTCTTCAACAAGCTATATTAGCTATGTGCTAGTAAGCCTCAGAATATAATCTCAAGCTACAAAAATGGAATCTTTCACTGAAGCTATATGATAAATAAAGCCTGAATGAGAATTGTGGTACAATGTTTAATCTTCCATTTTGAATGTTAAGTTGCAGTGCTAAATTAGAAAAAGAAATTAATTCTGTTATTTTATCTTTTTTATCTTTTTTTTCTTTTTTTTTTTTTTTTTGTAAATTTAGGAGTTATTTCTGAATCCAGTTTTGTTTGTTAAGACTGAATCTGACAACTGATCTGTAGCATCATTTTGACACATTTATTTCACTGTTTTTACTGGATGAAACAGCAAATAATTATTATTATTACTGCCTGCTGAAAGGATTTCAGGACATATACAGATATATTTCTTTGCTCACCTGAATGATCCCTGAGACAATATAGCTGTAGATGTGCTTCAGCTAAGGCTTTTCTGTAGGCATGACTATTATTTCTTGATATTATTAAATGCATGTAAGTTTCAGCAATACTGTTGTCCAGGAACTGAAGGAAATGGAAAACATGGGTGCTATTAAGATGTAATAATTATCAAAAGGATCAATGAATACTATTCTTTCATTCGTAAGTCATGACAAAATATGCATTTTTAACTATTTGCGAGATCTGAATAAAATGATAAAATATAACCACTGATTTTGCTGAAGAAGCGGTGTCAACTATAATAAATATTAATTTAATATCAGTACTGGGTTTAAACCACTGTATCTGCCAGATGTAACTTGATGAAGATAGTCCATATCTATGAACAGGTAATATATTATTAAGAAGATATATATTTACTATATATCTGTATAGTATTTTACCAGAACAAGAATTAAGCCAAAGATCTGCAACATAAGCAGATCAACACTTGAAAGGTGTCACAAACATCACGCATAGTGCATCAGAGAATGATACTGCTACTGAACAGTTTAAGGCAGTGATTGCAAGTTAATTTTACAAATATAAAATAGGAGTGATGCATCGGAAATATATTGGTCATGTTTTACCAACAGAGTGACTGAACCTTTATACCCAAAAAGCCAGAGCAGTTGTATAGGTGCCAAATCCAGTAAAAAACAAGAATAAAAGATGTCTCTAGAAAGGTACAGTGGCTAAAATTAGACTGTTTTGTGATCAGCACTCAAACATGTAATGAGGAGTTGTTAATAGTTAAAACCTAACCACATTTGCAAATCACAAGGTACTTTACACTCCCTCATGCTTCCTGTTGCTTCTGAAAGCCAACAGTGACACTCTCATAACTTAAAAAAATACTGAGGATACCACAAGATTGTTCTTTAAATGCAAAGGTTGTCATTCACACATCTGTGATCACTCTTAAAGGTGCCAGTCACAAGTATGTTGGATACAAGTCTAGCACCCTTCTAAAAATGATTCAGTAACTTGCAATGGTGTTAGACAGATATACCTGATATCAATACATCTCCAGAAAAATGAAGAAACTAGGATGTATCCTGGAAATAGAGCTATGAAGTAGAAAGTTTTGAAATGCTCAAGTATCTATAGAAGCACAATATTAAAATAATATGATGTGAATAAGTGAGTTGTTTTGGAAGTATATGTCAGTCTGAATAGAATAGTTGCTGTGATCATACAAGTGCTACTGGTCAAGATAATTTTCAGATACACAAAGAAATTCTGTAATAAAAAATAATCCATTAGCAATAATGTAGGGATAAGAGAAACTCTGTAGAGAAATTCGGGTGCAAATAGTCCTTAAACTCTTGTAAAGACTGTAAAGAAACTCTGTATACTAGGCTCCTTGGGGATTGCAAAATATATTGGTAGCTTTACAGAAACATGGGCTGAATGTGAACTACAGACCAGGCAGAGGATATCATACAGGAGAAATATTGAAAATAGCATATTCCAGACTCTCAGTAGGAAGTCCTGGGGAGGAGTCTGTATTTACGTCAACAATAACTGGTGTTCCAACTGCAAGATGGTTTCTACTCACTGCTCTGAAAATATAGAGTACATGTGGCTAAAATGTAGACCCTTCTTCTTGCCTAGTGAATTTAATGGGGTAGTATCATAGCTATAAACTTTCCTCCTAGTGCTAATATAAATGAAGCACTGGAAACATTAAACCAGCTGATCAGTGAATTGCAAAACCAGAATCTGGACCATGTTCACATAATAGCAGGAAACTTCAATCAGGCCAATCTGAAGTCAGTCCTACCACATTACTATCAGCACGTGGATTTTGCAACTAGGGATGAGAACTTTTCAGATAAGGTCTATACTAATGCCAAACTAGCAATTAAGGCAATGCCTCACCCACACCTGAGAAACTCAGATGATCTCTCTATAATTCTAGTTCCAGCGTATAGACCATTATTAACCTGAGGGAAGCCATCCAAGAAACAATTAAGGATATGGCCTGAGGGAGTAGTCTCAGCACTTCAAGATTGTTTTGAAAGTACAGACTGGAACGTGTTCAAAGAGGCAGCTACTGTAAACCAGTACATCAACCTAGGGATATATATCAAAGTGTATGGATGATATGACTGTTAATAAGCACATCACCATACAGGCCAACCAGAAACCCTGGCTTACAAGTGGGATGTACAAGCTTCTGAGAGCATGCAATGCTGTCTTTAAGTCAGAGGATAAGGATGCCCATAGATTAGCCAGACGAAATCTAAATAGGGGTGTAAGAGATGCCAAATGTACCTATGGACAAAAAATTCAGAGTCACTTCACAGACCTAAAATACTCCAGGTGTCTGTGGCAAGGAATTCAATGCATAACAGACTACAGGCTTTCATATTTCTCAACAAGCTCAAAATATATTTTAGCTGGTTTGAGGAAAAGAACAACACTACAGCAACAAAAGTCTTTACCAGCCAGGATGATGAAGTGCTCTGTCTCATCCCAGCTGGTGTTCAGAGGACCTTACACAGGGTAAACTCAAGGAAAGTGGCTGAACTTGACAACATTCTGGGGTGGATACTCAGGGACTGTGCTGATCAAATGACAAATGTCCTTACTGATATTTTTAACATCTCTTTAAGTCAGGCCATCGTACCCAAATGTTTTAAAAATGAACCATCATACCATTGCCCAAGAAGTCTCCACCATCAAGCATCAATGACTACCGCCTCATAGCTCTCACCTCCACTGTAATGAAGTGCCTTTTGATCCACTCCAATTTGCATATCAATCTATCACTGCATGGTAGATGCTATTTCTTTGGCACTTCACTAATCTCTGACTCGCCTGGAAAAAAAAAACTGCTATGTGCATATGCTATTCATACACTTCACCTCTGCCTTCAGCACAGTCACCCCCCAGCATCTGATAAGAAACTGGTTCAACTGGGTATAATCACACCATTGTGCAATTCGATGCTAGACTTCCTCATAGATAGATCCCAGACAGTATGCGTTGGCAAGAACACTTCGGAGAGCATCATTATGAACACTGGGGTACCACAGGGTAGTGTCTTGAACCCCTTGCCATTCACTTTGCTGACCCATGACTGGATCTCCAGGTACAGTTCAAATCATATAATTAAGTTTGCAGATGACATAACAGTTGTGGGTCTCATCAGCAATGATGATGAAACAGCCTACTGACAGGAGGTTAACTAACTGATTGTGTGATGTGACAACAACAACCTGGCAATAAATATAAAAAACACCAAGGAGATAATTGTTGACTTCAGAAGGAAACATGGAGTGCACCCTCCATTCATATTTTACAGAGAAATAGTGGAAAGGGTAAAAAGCATCCCGTTCTTAGGGAAACATATTGTGAAGGACCTGTTGTGGTCCATAAACACAAATTCCATTGTCAAGTAGGTGCAACAGCGTCTCCATTTTCTGTGAAGAATGAGAAGAGTAAACCTTCCACCTCCTTTTCTCGCAACCTTCTGCAGGGGCACTATAGAAAACATCTTGTCAAACAGTCTTTTGATATGGTTGGGAAACTGCTCTGCTTTGAATTAGATGTCTCTTCAAAGGGTGGTGAAAGCAGATGATAAAATTATTAGGACCACTCTTCCATCTATTCACAACCTATACTTGTCTTGATCTCTCAGCAGAGACACTAAAATAATCAGGGACTTCACTCACCCCGCCCATGGACTGTTTTCCTTCCTATAACCTGGCAAGCACTATAGCAGTATGTGGTGTAAAACCACCAGATTCAGTAACAGCTTCTTTCCACAGGCCATTAGACTACTCAGCTCTACTAATAACATGCATGATGATGGCCATCAGGTATAGCAGATATCTATGTTGATGAGATTTCATATTCTTGTGCACGCACGACTCAAATGCTAGTCTCAACTCATATTTTGGTGCAGTAAACCAACAGATGCGAAACTAGCCTTCATGTGCAGTACTGATAACTGTTGGAATTTTGTGCAATAATGTACTGGTTAGATTCATAAAATGTTCTGAGTTTTATGTCTGTAATGGTTTGCTGTGATGTAGTAATATCTGTTGTATTGCTTCTTGTGATATTTTGCACAAATATGTCTGGAGAAATGAAATTTCATTCAGTTTGCCTGCTGTGTGAAATCTGAATGACAATATTGTTTACTTTGACTTTGACTTGACATTTACTAGAAAAGCACAGAAAACTGTTCAAAAACAGATTAAGATAATACAACAGCTATCAATGACAAAAGAAATAATGAATGAATATACTGGTAAAACAAAGAAAACTATAAAATAACTAGAGATTTCATTTTATTATTCCATCAATCAATATCAATGAAACAAGAAAAAACAATGATTTCCAGAGATGTGCAACTGCTAATTTAGAAAAACAGAACTGGAGGTATAAGTGAATTTAAGTACACTTTCATCTGCTCTTTTTCATATAGCACTGTATTTAATTTATTCATTTGTGTTTCTCACTGAATATTAACTCAACTGAAGTTGCGGCTGTCTCTTTACAGAGTACTTGTTAGAATTTTTGTGTAGCCATTGATAGCAGTGGGGGGTAGTTTCATCTCATCACTGGTATTCTGTCCTGCCTTGTATAAGTGGTACATTTTGAGTTATATCTGCTTAATATCTGAGCTTTGGCTGGCTAACATCTACCTGAAATCAACTGGATGTATAAGTGAATTTAAGTACACTTTTATCTGCTCTTTTTCATATAGTACTGTATTTAATTTATTTATTTGTGTTTCTCACTGAATATTAACTCAACTGAAGTTGTGGCTGTCTCTCTACAGAGTACTTGTTAAAATTTCTGTGTAGCCATTGATAGCAATGGGGGTAGTTTCACCTCATCACTGATATTCTGTCCTGCCTTATATAAGTGGTAAATTTTGAGCTATCTCTGCTTAATATCTGAGCTTTGGCCGGCTAACATCTACCTGAAATCAACTGGATGTATAAGTGAATTTAAGTACACTTTTATCTGCTCTTTTTCATATAGTACTGTATTTAATTTATTTATTTGTATTTCTCATTGAATATCAACTGAGTTGCAGCTGTCTCTCTACACAGTACTTGTTAGAATTTCTGTATAGCCATTGATAGCAGTGGGGGGTAGTTTCACCTCATCACTGATATTCTGTCCTGCCTTATATAAGTGGTAGATTTTGAGTTATCTCTGCTTAATATCGGACCTTTGGCTGGCTAATATCTACCTGAAATCAACTGGATGTATAAGTGAATTTAAGTACATTTTTATCTGCTCTTTTTCATATAGTACTGTATTTAGTTTATTTATTTGTGTTTCTCACCGAATATTAACTTAGCTGAAGTTGTGGCTGTCTCTCTACAGAGTACTTGTTAGAATTTCTGTGTAGCTATTGATAGCAATGGGGGGTAGTTTCACCTCATCACTGATATTCTGTCCTGCCTTATATAAGTGGTACATTTTGAGTTATCTCTGCTTAATATCTGAGCTATGGCTGGCTAACATCTACCTGAAATCAACTGGACGTATAAGTGAATTTAAGTACATTTTTATCTGCTCTTTTTCATATAGTACTGTATTTAATTTATTTATTTGTGTTTCTCACTGAATATTGACTCAACTGAAGTTGTGGCTGTCTCTCTACAGTTAGTTCCCCACCCATCCTCCCTGTTCTTCTTTTGGTGTTAATGTTGGTGGCTTAGAAATTGCCCACCCTCTTGTAGATTCGTATTTGGAGACTCCTTCTGGGCCCATCTCATTTGCTCACTCAACTGAGTGCAGTGCAGTGAGATCATATTCTTATTACAGGCACTCCTACTGTGTACAAAGAGAGCATTTGGGAAGGACAACTCCTGTAGCCTCTTAATCCTGCTCTGTTCCCTCCCTCAAAAATAAATAAATAAATAAAATATGTGTTGCGGTAGCGTTGTCGCCTCACAGTAAGACGCTGTCCAGTTCGATTCTCAGCTAAAGCGTCTTCTGCATGGAGACATGCGTGAATGGGCGTACCTTCATTGAAGGTTGTGCATCAGGCCTGGCAAGCTGGTACGTAAAAATCAACTGCCAATCATTAGCGGACCGGAGTTCTGCTGTGGCGACCCCTAACCGGGAAAAGCTGAAAGACACAAACAAATTTTATTCAGCTGCTCTTACTGTAACTGTGTTACTGCTCTTCTGTGTGCTATCTGTTCAGTCGCTCTTACTCTGCCCTTATTACTGCTTGTTAGTAGCCTTCTAATTTACTGCCTTCTGCACTTGTTTTTTTAGTCAGTCATTTGTTAATTTAATTGCATTTATTTGAACTGTATTTGCTGTAGTGTTGCTACACACTTGGGTGTGCTGGCCTGCACTGCAATTTGAATTGTATTTTCTGCTGTTTTAGCTGCTTTTCTGTAAAAAAAAAATTCTAAGCTTGTTTCCTGCCTTTCCTGTAACTAGACCAGTCCAGATACAGACTTGCTGTATCCAGGACTGTTGGTAAGCTTCTGAGCACCCCAAGACTTTCTGTGTTGGAGGGAAGCCTTCTAGCTTATCAGTGGGAGTGGTAAGCACTAGATAGCCTATCTACCACAGGAAGAGTGGATTTTGGCCCTGAAGTTGTAGTTCCTTGGCCGTTTGGGCAGATTTTCCATCTCTTTCTACTTTCTGGTTTAAAAGCATTTTGTGTTTGGTCCCCACCTTTCCTATAACTAGTGTAGTCCAGGTAGAGATTTGCTGTATCCAGGACTGTTGGTAAGCTTCTGAACCCCCCAAGCCCTTCTGTGTTGGAGAGAAGCCTTCTAGCTTATCAGTGGGAGTGGTAAGTACTAGGTAACCTATCTACCACAGGAGGAGTGGTTTCTGGCTCAGAAATTATAGTTTACTGGCTGTTTGGGAAACTTTTCCATCTGTTTCAACCTTCTGATTTAAAAGCCTGTGTTTGCACTTGTTTCCTGCCTTTCCTGTTACTAGTCTAGTCCAGGTACATATTTGCTGTATCCAGGACTCTTTGTAAGCTTCTGAGCCCCCCAAGCCTTTCTGTGTTGGAGGGAAGCCTTCTTGCTTATCAGTGGGAGTGGTAAGCATTGGGTAGCCTATCTACAACAAGAGGAGTGGTTCCTGGCCCAGAAATTTTAGCTATTGGCCTTTTGAGCAGTTTTTTTCCATCTCTTTCAACTTTCTGGTTTAAAAGCCGCACTTGGGCTTGTTTCCCACATTTCCTGTAACTAGCCTAGTCCAGATACAGAGTTGCTGTATCCAGGACTGTTGGTAAGCTTCTGAGCCCCACAAGCCTTTCTGTGTTGGAGGAAAGCCTTCTAGCTTATCAGTGGGAGTGGTAAGCACTAGGTAGCCTGTCTACCATGAGAGGAGTGGTTCTTGGCCCAGAAATTGTAGTTCATTGACCATTTGGACAGTTTGTCTGTCTCTTTCAACTTTTTGGTTTAAAAGATCACATCTGCGCTGCTTTCCCATCTTTTCTGTAACTAACCTACTAGGTAGCACTAGAAAGACTTAAACTGATACAAGCCTTCTAGCTTAGAAGAGAGACTTTGGAGTGATTAAGGGTCAGTTTTCTGTACTTTCTTGCCGTACTTAACTGTTTTCCACCTAAACACAGAATTTCCAGCATTTATTGTGATTTAAAAGCTTGTTTTTTTTCACATATTGTACTTATTTGACCGCCTGCACTTTTAAAAAGTTGTTTTTTGTTTAAATAATTTGTTTAACTGTTGTAGACTACACACTAAATTGTGATAGCCTTTTCTGATCATTTGTAGTCGTTTAAAGCTGTTTTAAGTGTATTTTTTACTATTTTTGCTTTATCTTTGCAAAAAAATAAACAAAACAAACAAAATATTCATTCTTTTCCACCTTTCTAAGCTAGTATAGTCCAGTTTTCAGGCTAGTGCTGAATTCATGGCTGTGATACTAGTTTCTGAGTTGCCCATACCTTACTTGGATAGAAGAAAGTCTCTCTGTTCACCTGTGAGAGAGGGGAGCTTTGAGCAACCTATCTGCCTCTGGAGGAGTGGTTCCAGCCCAGAAGTTAGTAGTTTATTAGCCATTTTGGGCTAATTTCTATCTCTTTCATTTCCCTACTATAAAAACCATGTTTGCATGGTTTTGCACACTGGGCAGCGACGGTTATCTACAGTTAAATTATTCCCGGCTCCACTAAGTCTCCTCTTCAGTTTTTCCCTTGAAACTAGTCTAACTCTCAACCTAAGGACTCAAAAAGCATCCTACAGCCCAGCACTTGCTCAGACTAAATAGCAAGCACTAATATACCCTGACACTGATTGCCCAGCAGGGCAAGGCTCTTTATTCACCTCTCACCAACCAAGTGACTAAGCAGCTCACCCTACTATTCAGACATGACCAAAGGGCAATTTTAGGTGTACTCTCCAGTCTAGCTGGTGAATCTGGGTATCCTGAGGCAATGTTACAACTGCCTCATGTACACAGACAACCCTCTCCTCCTACCACAAAACACTAACATATGCGAGAGATGCAATTATACAGCCAAACTGGAAGCTAAGCTGTCTCCACCCAAGACTGCAACAGACAGTCAAGAGGAGAAGGTTAACACATGCACCACACCTCCAGCCACATACAGACCTACTAAAACAGCACTGGCAAAAAATACACATAAATACACAAAATCATACTCGGAGGCTGTAAATAAAAACCTGCAAAAGCATCAGAAACCTCCAAAGCAGACACCCAAACAACCTGTCCCTCCCGTAACCAGACAACACATAAAACACAAAAATCAGTGTGCCGCACAATCACAGCCCTTAAGGAGAAATAGCATACCCGACACACTAGTAATAGGTGACTCTATAGTCAGGCACACTGACATCCCACTCACTAGGCTGGACAAGCAGAAGGTTACTGTTAGCTGCCTGTCAGGAGCCAGAATCCGCCACATAACACAAGCACTCAGGTCACTCCAGAACAAGTACAAATATGACTCTGTCATTGTTCATGTTGGTGTGAATGACCTGAGATGTACTTCCCTGGACTACATGAAAAGAGACATGGAAGAGTTCTCTGATCATGTAGCCCAGGCTGGTATGACCCTGACCCTGAGTAGCATCCTGCCCTTACCAAGAATTATACCTCAGTATAAAGACAAAATGATCAATTTCAACAATTGGCTAAGCTTCTGGTGTCATTCAAAGGGGATCCAGTGTCTGTCAGCCTGGGGCGACATGCTTGACAAGCCGCATTGCTTCACAAGAGGCAGCTTACACCTGTCACCCCTAGGCTTTAGTATACTGGCCAAGGCTCTTGGTGCCCCCATAGTGCCTTTTCTAGGCAAGGTTCAAAAGTCAAACCCACCTCTGTAAACAGCTGAATTAACAAAAAACTGAGGGTTATGCTACTCAACGCCAGGAGTTTAAATCTCAAAATGCACATGTTCGAAACATTCCTCAGTATGGAAAATGTCGACATTTGTGCAGTAACTGAAACCTGGTTCAAGACTCCAGAGAGCACCCCAGCACTGCCAGGCTACAACTCATACCACACATTTCGGCCACAGAATACGGACAGAAACACAAAAGGAGTGGGTGTATCCATATTCGTCAAGGATACCTACACCTCCAGGTTAGTGGAGCAGCATGATACCTCCAAGATCATCCATGTGCAACTAACATCGGGCAAATCTGCAATGCAAAGTGAGGCCTGCTACAGATCACCCTCCATGACCCAGGGCCACCACTCCACCTTTCTGGAGACACTGGAAAACATGAAGGTCCTACCGAACACCCTGATATTGGGCAATTTCAATTACCCTACCATTCACTGGGAAAACTACTCGAGTACAAATTCCCAGGCCCAGTGCTTCCTGGAATTCATCAACTCAAATGCCCTGGATCAGCTGGTAAACTCCCCTACCAGAGGTGAAAACATATTGGACCTGGTCATCACCAACATGGGCGACAGGTGTTCCACACCGGAGGTCAACCCGTCACTGGTTAGATCAGACCATAAACTAATCACTCTGGATGTCCACACCCCACCACTACCCCCGATTAAGGAAACCACAGTAAAAAACTTTTCTAAAGCAAACTTCACCTTACATAAGACAGAGGTGGTAAGTTTCACAGCCCCCAAACTAAAAGATAATGCTGTCCAAGATGCAGAAACCTTTACAAATGCACTCTATGAGCAACTTCAAGAATGCATGGATTGTGCCATCCCTAGCAAAACCAAGACTCACTTCTCTAAGAGAAGGAAACCAGTTTGGTGGACCCTTGCCATAAACAGGCTATACCATAGAAGGGTCTATATTAGATCAGCGAATGCTTAAACAAGCGAATGCTGATTGATCGACCTTATTTTAGCAAAAGTTACAAATATCGAAGCAACAGAAACTCAAATTTTTTCGTAGGGAAAGAATTCGGTTGTCCATTTCTGTTGCTTCAGTATTTTCAGTGCTGTGGTGGAAAGTTACGGGTCGGATTCAGGTAAGTGTCCGATTGTGTGGATGTGAGTGTTAGGGTGGGTTAAGTGAGTTAGGGTTAGGGCTCGGGTTAGGTATGTGTGCGATTGTGTGGACATGAGGGTGAGGGTGGATTTAGGTGAGTTAAGTTTAGGGAGCGGGTGAGGTGAGTGTGCAATAGTGATGGACCTTAGGGTTAGGGTTTGGGTTAAGGTAAGTGGATAGTTAGTGGTGTGTGCATAGTTTAGTGTAGGGTTAGGTGTCAGATTTTAGGTGTATGTGTGTGGATTTCTGTTTGTTTGGTGTGCTTGTGTACTGTGTATGTGTTTTGGATCAGCAATTTTTTTCCCTAGGAAAAAAAATCGCTGATCTGACAGTTCGAGATTGTAAGCTTTCTCTTACATAAGGTCGGTCAATCAGCATTCCCTTTATTAAGCGTTCACTGATCTAATATAGACTCACAATAGAAGGAGGAAACTATTTCAGAAAAAAAGCAAATCCCAAGAAGGAAAGACAACCCTGATTAGTATCAGTAAGAAACTAAGGTCTCTCATGAAATCATCCAAGGCTAACTTCAAAAGAAAAATAGCTAAGGATTCAAAAGATAACCACAAAGCCTTCTTTAGCTATGTTAAAAATCTAACTAGGAACTCGCAGATATGCACTGAACTAATGCAAAATAGCACAAAATATACTGAACCTACTGATATTGCCAACATCCTGGCAGATAGATTCAGTGCAAACTTCACCCCCCTCTCAACCCCAAAAGGGCAAACAACAATACCAGAAAAGTGTAGTGTCCCAGAAATCACAGATGCACAGATGAAAACAGCCCTTTCAAAAGCCAAAAACACAGCATCAATGGAGCCAGATGGTGTCCCAGGCTGCGTCTTGCATGAACTACAGAATGAACTAACCCCCCACCTAAACACGCTGTTCAACCTCAGCCTCTCCACAGGCTACGTGCCCATAGAGTGGCACACAGTAATGGCTATTCCTCTCCACAAAGGAGGGGCCACAAATGACCCTGGTAACTATTGCCCCATAAGTCTGACTAGCCTGGTCTGCAAGGCTATGGAGCGCATCATCATGGAAATCATAAACAAAGACATTGGGAACCTCCAAATACTTGCCCAACCCAATTCAGCTTTGTTAAGGGCAGATCATGCCTACTAAACCTGGTTGACTTCTTCGAGGCAGTCGCCAAGGCCATAGATGAGGGAAAGGTGATTCACACAGCCTACCTTGACCTTGCCAAGGCTTTCGACACCATTCCCCACTCAGGTATTACAGAAAAACTCACCAGCCTGAACATAAACCCCTATGTCACGAGAAGGGTTGCCAACTGGCTTACAGACAGAACTCACACGGTAAGAATAGTGGGCTCTGGGTCCGACTCTAAACAAGTGGTGTCCCGCAAGGCTCGGTCCTGGGACACCTACTGTTCGGCATGTACTTCTCAGAACTACAGGCGAACACCGGAGAACTATGGCTAACCAAGTTTGCCGATGACTGCAAACTGGGAGCCATAATTGACTCTCTGGCTGACACGGACATCCTGCAAAAGGGCCTTACTGAGATGGACACCTGGTGTCAAAGTCATGGCCTCAAGCTAAATGCCAAAAAAATGCATAGTCATCCAATTTGGGAAGAACAAAACACCCATGAATTACCACATAGGCAGCAGCCCCCTTAATACAAAAGAGGAAATAAGAGATCTGGGGACCCAGGTAGATAGTAATCTCTCCTTTGTTTGTCTTTCGGCTTTTTCCCGGTAGAGGGTTGCCACAGCGGAACTCCGATCCACTAATGATTGGCAGTAGATTTTTACGAAACCCCAAGGTGCCAGCTCGACACCCAAACTTCAATGAAGGCATGCCCATTTAAGCACGTATGTCTTTTGAATGCTACACAACCACGGGGAGGACATGCAGACTCCACACAGAAGGCACTCCCAAGCCAAGTCGAGAATCGAATGGGAGAACCTCTTGCTGTGAAGTAACAACACTACTGCCATACCACCGTGGCATGAATAGGAAATCCTTCTATGTGAAATAAAGAAGTTATAGTGCCCCTCTACTCGTCACTCATCAGACCCATCATAGAGTACAATGCCCCATTTGAGATGTACCTCGCAAAACACTTCCAACAGCTGGAAAGAGCACAAAAGTACCTCACCAAGAGGATTACTGGCCTCAAACATATGTCTTATGTAGCCCGACTGAAAAAACTCCGGCTGTACTCAGTGGCATATCGCTTACTCAGAGGTGATCTCTGCCTGACTTACAAAGCCATGTCCAACTCAGAATTGATGGATATGCTCCACCTAAAGAAATTCAAGTCTCGGCGAGCCATGCACTCTAGTGAGATTATTCTTCACAAAATGTGTATACAATTGTTAATATGAAAAAGAGAGATGCATTTTGGGAGCATATAGTTTTAAATACATTAATGTCTACATTTAATGCCTAGCTAGGAGGAGATGCATGCATATGATATGTATTCCTTCTAGAAGCCATTTAGAAATGCAGATGAAGAAAGCTAAGGCACATCCACAGTGGCTGGGTTGTTAAGGGAACATTCTGACAAACATGCAAACATTACACGTGGACTAAACCTAGCATTGTACATTGCCACAGCAAAGTTTGAAGAAATGAAAACAAGCAGTAAAAAAAGTACATTTTGCAATGTGTTTTGTTTATTTTATTTTTTATTTTATTTTACATTTGTTGACTGGGCTAGTCTAACTGGATATATGTCCATTTTCAGTAGAGGCCCAGGGAGAAAAGTTCCACTACAACATTGTTCTAAAGAAACAAAAAAAAAATACTACATAGGAGTAACATATTTTAAAAATTAAAATTGATATAGTGACTAGTAAAAATGAAATATTCATTACATAAGAGAATATAAAATGACATGTTTATAACAGGATTAACGTGTGTAAAGGCAATATTAGAAAGTTAAAATACAACTTAATATAGAAAAGACAAAGACAGGGTGAAATTTTTACAAGGGATGCCTGTAACTGCGCATGTGAAGATGGTGGAATGAGGAGGAAAAAAAATGTAGTCAGGATTAATACAGGGGCAAAGCCATTGTAAAGATAGGTGGATTCTTAGATGCTTTCTGAAAAGTGGTGTGGATTTCAGGGATGTTAGTTTGGTAGGAAGCTTGTTCCAAGAATTTCCAATGCTATTATTGAAAAGACAGTCTCCAGATTTGTTGTTAGATTGATAGTATTCTATATAACTATCTGTTTTATGAAACCAGCTGACTAGTGTTCAAATTCAGCAATATAGATGGAGAAAGCCCCGATTACGGTACAGGTGAGCCAGGTTAAATAGATGCTCAGGTGTCTATTGGAGTTAGATGAGGAGGATGGGTGGATATATCCTGGATGAGGGGGTGGACCAAGACCTTCAGATGCCACAGTCAACTGGAGGAGGGGAAGTAAGACAAAGGATGTTTAGCCACTAAGCTGTGAGTGCAGGAACAGTAGACAGTGCTCTTACACTAGGAGGACACTGTGGCTCCTGTTGTGATACAGGTCATTAATTGCCCAGGAAAGGGGAGACACTAGGGCCTTTATTATATGCCTTCAATTACCAAGATGCAGGTGAGGGTACAAAGCCACTTCATGGTTTGCCATGTGCTAGGGATACTCACAATGGTGCAATGACCTGTCTCATGTCTCACTGGTAGAAATTTGATGTTCAACAACAGGGAAAAAAATAGCATCCTGGCATAGCAGAAAAGGCAAGTCAGATATTTCAAGAAGGAGTAGACAGCCAAGCCATCACACTGCTGAAACCAGTTATAATGTTACAGGTATCTAATAGTAACTATAATATTACAGTCAGACATGTTCTGTTCTCATCCAAAAATGTCACATCAAGTATATCAAAAGCCAATATAGGTGCACAGATAAGTTTAGGTATCGGCATATAGAACTCTATACCATGTGATGCTTTGTCTGTGAGCCCCATGTATTATACGTGCCAATTGGCTGTGACTTAATAAAGGTAAACACATTGAAAACCAAAGAAACAGTGATATGCAGGGTGTGTAGCTCTCTTCAACAAATGATCCTGCATTTGCAACAGTCCATAGCAAATGTATGCAGTAAGCAGCCTTTAAACAAGAGGGAACCTGCAGCTACGTATATAGGTATCCATGCAATGCAATGAACAGTGAGTTACTGCAGTGGCCAAGTGGGCTATGGATGAACCAGCAAAAGTGTATTATAAAAGAAAAGGCTATACATCTTCTGCAAACATGTGGTCCTCCATAGATCCCTCCAAATCAAATATATAGGAATTAAATTGGTAAGGCCCAAAGCAATGTTCCATCAGGCTCTGCAATAGTAAAATGACATATATATATATATATATATATATATATATATATATATATATATATATATATATATATATATATAGATATATATATATACACACATATATACTATATATATATATATATATATATATATATATATATATATATATATGGATATCAATAAGATAACACTGCTGACTGAAGCAGGAAGAAGTGCACTTACTGCTGCGGTTAACTCCTGGAATGGTACAGCACTGAATGCAGGTGGTGAACAAAATTCTGTGACATGCTAAGTCCCTGCTAACTGCTAGCTCCTATTTCTCCTATTTGAACCCTTAGCTGTGCATTGGTATAGTCACAGCAGCATAAAGGATATAGACCAATCAGGTCCAAATCCATCTTTTACGAAATTCTCAGAATACATGATAAGGGATGCAAAGATATCTCAGTAACTTACATCTTTGTAATGTCTAGGGTATAAGTTCATACAGCTCCTATGCAAGGTCATCTAGTGGTCTATGAAGAAGCCAGATAAGCTTTATGCATGAAACCCATGGTGGCCATCTGTCTGGACTTTACTAGCCCTGTACATTCATGCCCCAACCTGAGTACATCTGACACAGGCACAGATGCTGCCATGGACTATAGTTTATTCACTATCTAAAGAAGAACATAATCTTAGAACACAGCAACTCTGAAGACACACTAGGAAAAAATGTAGAAGTAATAACATCTATTCAGTGATACAGAGTATACCATGTGTTACATACCTGACTGATAACACAATCTGTGCTTGTGCAAAATGGGACAGTCACTCACACTGTTACCTTTATGAGAACTCAGCATATGCAGCATATTGCCACAATGCAGAACTATAATCCAAACCTTAAAGTGATGCTCCACAAATGCAGAAACATCATTAGACAACTAGTAAACTGCACTAACAATCCTCTCTTGCACCAGATTCATGCAAATTGTCACACTATGGGATCCTGCACTATAAGGAAATATTCTGTAATACAGTCTGTTCCTCCCTTTTGAGAGTGTTAACCCTCTCCTTCCAAAATATAAAATTGTATGTAAACAAGAATTTCCTTTGGTCCAACATATGCTAAGGTGCAGGTCTCTAGTATGGACAATTTTCCACATTACTCTCCTACCTGAGTCTCTATCCCAATCTGATGAATATTTAGAAATGGATACAAAAGCTATATATTCACCTGATGACACCTTCAGCTATAAAAATGCTACTCACTCATGTGACTCTTTGATTCTTAATCTGAGAAAATATACATCTGTACAATACTTAGTATTTAATGTCCTATTCCCTTAGCAAACATAAATACTCAAACTTTACAAAGACAGACCTCAGTATTCAATACAATCCATGCAGGTTCCATGCAAAACCTACATGGATTGTACTCATGTCCACAGCCACATTTCACCCTTGGCATAGTAACCATGCCTCTCAACTGTTCAGATTTTTGCAAAATGTCCAGAGTTTTGGCTCATATTTTTGGTCTGTTTCTTATAAAATTTGTGATTTTCTGGCAAATCACTTAGGACTGAAGTCACTCAATAATGACAAACATTTGAGTTTCAGGCTGTATTTCCTTCAATGCAAAACCTGTTACTCTAACAGCTTTCTAAGTTTATATGAGCAATATTTAATTATGTCACTATTTTTGGGCCTTTCCCCCCCCAGAATTTTTGTTTTTGTCCAGATTTCTGGTGCTAAGAAGTTGAGAGGTATGATAGTAAAACAGATATTGAATCCATGTAGGCAGTATTGTAGGGGCTGCTCCATGTACAAGAAATGGATAGCTATGGTTCTTTCCTACACCTTTCGTGCACATACCTACCTGCCTTTCACTATGTTTTTCCCCCTGCTTGCACTCCATTTCACCACTATACTGTCTCCCCATTTTTCTTTTCTTTAAAGATTTTTTGCTCGACGTGACGCATCACATCGCGCAGCATCCCTAAGGTCGGCTAAATGGAGCTATATTGATATATATGTTTGAAATGATAATAAGCATGTACAAAATGCACAACTGCGCCCTACTTCAAACCCAAGACCATCACATCTGCAGACCAGTGTATTAACTTGCCACACCACACAGCTGTTAATTAAAACAGGTGATTTAAGCAAAACATAGTAATTGCAAGTTACCATCATTAAGTGTGCTTAAGCACAGCTGTGCATCATGCCATATTGTGCAAACTTGCTGAAAGAGTAATGGAAGAACTAGGAGTGTAACTTGGAGTCTGGTACAGGACTGCACCACTAGGAAGCCAGATGCAGAATAATGGATGTAAGTGAGGTCTCTAATAGCAGGTAAATGTACACTTTTATCAGCAACATTTAGAAATACACCTGCTAAAACATGAATGGCAAAATGCATGTTCATTTGGGACTCTGGTGAAAAAATACATCCATATTAAGCCAGGCACATAATAATGAATGTAATGGAGGCATGTCACAGCCTGTATGTTTGCACTTATATCTTTACAAATACACATGCTGTAACAGTGACTCAGTAGTTCAATCTGTTAAATGCTTTGTAAACAATATTTTTTGCCACACGTGGTCCTCGGTTCATATCCAGTGTTGTGTAGCATTTAAATTACATTATCGTGAAGCCATCAAAGAATGACTGAGTCATCCACTCTTTATCCAGGCAGTGCATTTCAATGATGAAAGTCAAAGGCCTGCAGATAGGAACACAGTTGACATAGTCCTATAGCAACACTATAAAGTGCATAAAGTGTCAGGTCAGGCATTCATGCATATAGATTCACGGAGGATTTTAAATTAGGTAATGCAAAAGAGGCCCACTAATGTCAGAGTGCAGCACACAATCATTTCATAATGATATTACAGATTAGCACAGCTGCACAACTAACATACACATGTGGAGGTCCTGGTAGTAACAAGGACTGTCCGCAAATACATTCCAAATGAATACCATAATGTAGCACATGGCCTG
The DNA here is from genome assembly GCF_019279795.1 of Protopterus annectens. Lineage (NCBI taxonomy): Eukaryota > Metazoa > Chordata > Ceratodontiformes > Protopteridae > Protopterus > Protopterus annectens. The sequence continues at coordinate 5,533,729 of NC_056729.1, forward strand.
ACAGCTGCCCAAGTGGTTGACATAGTGGTATATTTTCCCACTATGTTGCTCAAGGACTCTGTTAATGATACCGTTGGCTAACATACTTACTAAACGCATACCTGAATTTGCAGTGTAATGGGTACCCTCAATCTGGCTCTACTTCTACAGCAAGGTTCTCACAGCTCCCACACTTACTCTTACAGCTTGTTGTCCTCTAAAGTATTCACACTCTCTACCTTTGCCTATTGCCTGCAGCACTCACACCTGTATGCAAATATTAGCTGCTACAGATGTAATCTATGCAATGATGTAGCATCTTAACACCAATAATTTACAGCACAACATATTAGAAAGGGCTTCTAATCTACATGAAGGCCTTATGTCTTGTTCAGTGGTTGTATGTCATGGGCTGATTATACTGCAAATCATCCGTGTTGGCTGCATTTAGCATTTCAGAACCACAGATTGGTTATAAGCCAATCACATGTAATGAAAACCACATTAAAAAGGGAAAAAGCTAGCTAGGGAAGTCATTCTGTATGAGACTTTCTTCACACAGTAAACACATTGCCAAAAACTTAATATATCTGCACATATCAACAGAGGAGTATTGTACTCCATCAGGTATGTAACCTTTTTGTTTACAACATGATGCATATGTGTGAATGGGGATCACAGCATTATGTCTTTCTTAGAACTGTAATGATGTCATGTCATTATCTCCAGATTTTTTACACCTTCAGAGGACATACAGTACATCAAGGGTGGAATGTTTTCTGTCAAAGTGGCACACTGGTTTCATGGGAATGTCCCTTTATAGTTAATGTAATAGCACACTGCTATTTGTTTGGCACTGTTGTTTTCATACTGTCATGGCACAAGCAGGAATAGTTGAATATTGCTAGTATCTCAGTTGTAGCCACACCCTTAGTATGTTTGCACACTGTGGAATATGACATGTGTGATCAAGCAGTGGATGCTGACAGCCATTCTGTTCTTGCTGTATCTCTACATAGTATACTCCCATGTATGTGATCCTGACATGTGTTCCCATTTTGTTGTCTTTCAGGAAACATGTATGCAAGATGCAGTGCTCATTTTACAGATGCCGAGAATTATATAATCCAGGAAGGCCTCTGTCAACACAATGAACTCCTGTTGTCCAGGGTGAGGCAAAACAGGGAACAGCAGGCAGCATTGTGGGCTGACCTTGTCCATGATGTTAATGCCATAGGTCACCAGAGCAGAAGATATGAGCAAGTTTAACAGTGTGTGACAGATATGATAAATGTACTCAGAAGAGCAGCAGATGTGACAAGGGATGTTGGTGTCATCAGCGGAGAATCTGCAGTGGAACAACCACTCTCAGCCATTGAGGAATTCCTGGTGAATCTAGGAATACATAACAGCTTCCAGTAATCCATCACACTGTATATTGTGGATGTGGGTGCCACAGTTCAGTTTCCATGCCAGAAGAGTGTCCAGGTAGGCTTAGATGATCAGCATTGGAATACTGTAGCATTCAGTGTGTCATGGTGTATATACTTTTATGTGGGTGTCAGGTGTTTGTTTTTTTTTGGGGGGGGGGGGTTTAACTGCAGTTTGAATCTCTTGTCCAGAGTTTGACCAACATAACAATTAACAAAGTAGCTACTGTAAATGTGAGGTATATTAACACATTACCCTGTTATAGTTCAACCTGTGGTGCTGTCTACATTACCTCTCCCTCAATTTTTCACAGGTCCATCTGGAATCGGACAAGGCTGTGGTCCTGCTCCTGGTAAACACAACACTGTTTTGTTACAGATGTAGATTTACTTTAATATTTTTCCTAAAGTGCCATCTCAGGCCTGCTGGCTGGATTGCTGTACTGTTGACATGATTGTAACTGCACAGATATTTTCTGACTGTACACACTTTAGAGTCATACCTATGCTTTGTAGGTGTGACCACACTGATAGATGTGACAATATTGTCAGGGCATTACAGATTGCCATATGTGTCAACTGTGCAGAGTCTTCACAAATGTCAACAGTGTACCTCATTGTTTCTGATAATGTTAATGTATAAAGAAATTTCATTTACAAGCAACTACAGACCTTTGTGGGAAAAATAATGCCCTCATGTCTTACTATATGAGGTTGAGGGTTAAAAAGGTCCGTAATAGTGACAACAGTGTATAAAGTGTATACAGCTTTACATATATTTCTAAATAGTATTATAGAGCATAATAGTGCAGTTATCACTGATTTTACCTTTTTTATCACAGGTAACTTGGGGGGGGGGTTGGCCTCTGTCCTCTAAGCAACCTGATTTCCGTGTCTCTTCAGACCCTGATGATGATGGTGGCCAAAGTAAGGCACAGGTGGGGGATTAAGGGGCTGACTCTGTCCCATAGGTTTACATCCCTCTTCTGCCCTCATTGTCACCATACCCAGTTAGTATGCCTACACATACCCAGTTTCCGGAGGTCACAGATATTGGCCAGTCAGAGGGTGGGGACATTGAACAGGAAAGTGTGGCAACTATGACTGCAGTGAGTGTCAACACTGGCCATAGCCAAAGAGCTGGTGAGGTTCTACACAGGTAGATTGATAGAGGAGCTCGTAGGAGGCCTGCTGTTCTTCCACCACCTTTTGCAGGTATCTCATCACAGATCATTCAGCGTATGTATCGGGCCATCATGGAGGCACAGGCATGTTCCAAAAGGAATTCCAGGTGAATAGTCAGGGTTATGGATGCAGCACAGTCTGACATTTGTGACAGCCTCCACCGCATTGCTGATACCCTGGATTGGTTCACTGATGCAATGGAAAGACATTGGTCTGAGACAGATTGCAGAATATCTGTCATGGAATGCACACTGTCTGTGATGGAATGTCTGGTTGGAGTTGAGCGTTAAACTCATGGATGTAGGTCAGCAACTCCATCTGTTGAGTGTCCACATGACCATGCACAATCATGCTCCCATAGTGGCAGTACATGCAGTGTTCCACTGGGGAGTGTGCTGTCCACACCAACATCTGGTAGGCCATGGGCTCATGCTCCTGGGTGTTCCTGTGGAAGACATGGTCCCAATAGACAGCAGTCAGCATCATGTACGAGCACTGCTTCTGACCTTGGGTATGGAGGTGACAGTGCAACTCCTGGCAGAGGGGGTGGAGACGGTCAACTGTCAACTCTACCACTCATGGTTCAAAGCTGTCCAACATACACACATGTAGGGCTAGCACTGAGCTTGACTGTGTTCACGCACACACTCATACACCACTGCCAAAAATCAGGTCACCTAAAGACACACATGGCAAATTTCCATGGTCCATCTTGCCTGCTTCCCTTCCTGACTCACACACATGCTTTCAACCTATTGGGATAGCCTAGGCCTTCTGCACCCCCACACAATGCCCTGTACAAGTGATGATACCTGTGCCACATCCCTGTCATTCTCATCATCAATGCAGGGCAATGAAGCTATGTGTCTGATGCACAGGCTGACTATATAAATTAATATGTAATTGCATATTCCACTGTTGCCTTTGCCATGCCACTTGTACTGGTCACTGACAGATACTGTATTCTGACATTTGTCATGAGGAGGCCACATTATTTTGTGTACCTTACATTGTATGATGTTGTAATGGCTGCATACTTACATAATGAAAGGTGTGTCATGGACCTGTTTATGTTCCAGTTTCAGGAGTCTATGGGGGACAACTGTGGATACACAGTGGCAATAAATGTCACATCACAGGATGGAATGTCATCACAGAAGAAATATGTCTTCAGAAAGGCACAGAACTATACGTGCATAACTCCATAGGTTCCTATGTGTATAACAGGCTAACAAGGACAATGACGTCATTTTGCCTATTCATGCATCCCTAATCTCTGAAAAGGTTTAATACCCTTGATAAGTGTCACCAGAGTTTTTGGAGCTAATACAAGCAGTGGTGACAGAGATGACCCAAATACAAATTTCCTGTGTCCATTACAGACATTTGTCCTACACCAGTTATGATTGTTTTGTTCTGCATCCAATTGTGTAACTTGTACATGATGTGCATTACAGAGGAAGGGTGCATCACATGCAAGGGGAGCCTGTTACATATAAGGTGTAGTTTCTGGGTTGCATACCTGTCTCTCCAGCATGTACTATGTATTCCACAGTTGAGGTGTAGGTGTGTAGAACAGGTAATACATGTGTTGGTCCAGTCTTGGATAAGTGGGAGGTACACAGTGGAATCTGACACCTCCCTGTATGGCAGTCATACACATCCCCTCCAAAGCATGTAGGAGACCAACTACACATTTAGGGCCTTGACATGGTTGGCATAGGACGTTATCTACAATATGTATTGGTTTCATGGAATCCTGTGTGGCTGCTACAGTTGTAAGATATGCCTGTGTAGTGACATAACAAAGGTGTCATTGCACTCAATGATAGGTGTGATGAGTGCCACATACAGTATGACAATGACAGTCTGAGATTTACATGCCATACCTTTCTGTATAGGTTGTACAGAATTGAATGGATCCCAACATCTTACCGACCAGTGAAAGTCAAAGGCTAGATTACACTCTGTATCCATAAGTCCCTGAGTAATGGCTCAGCTGTGTGCGGTGTGTGGACACTACTATATTTTCCAAGGGCGGATGACTTCCGAAAGCATAGTATTGTGCAGTCCTCGGCATTTACTATTTGTCAGTGGCTCTGACAACAACTGAATGTGTGTCTCAGGCCATCCTGGATAACTGTTGGTTCTGTGTGGAATTCAGTGACAGCTCCTAATTTGCAATCACCTGCTAATGTAGTCAGTCAGAGGTCACTGACAGTGGCTGCGACTGCAGAGAAGGGAATGGCTAGAAGGGGGTACTCCATTAATGATGTCTGAGGGAAGTCCACTGATGACTGGCCTCATTGTAGCGTTGGACTACCCCATGCTATATTCCCAGATTATGACTATCAGATGCTTGGCTATCCACCAGCTGACATACTACTTTGTAAATAACCTACACAGTTTTCAGCAATGTCTGATGGCCTAATATTGCCAAACACCTTGTCAGGCCATGGTAGGTGGAGTGAGTCATATTCTCCTCATCCATTGCATAGCTTAACACTCAATGAGGTCCTCTGGTTAGGGTAGGTATTATTTGCCATTGAGGAAAGCAATCTGTGTTTGGTCCAGTGTCAGTAGGCGTATGACATTTCTACTGATCTTTTCCATGATAACTCCTTTCATCGCTTTAAATGAGAGACGACTGAGAGATCTGGGGAAACTGCTTGGCACTGCATGCTAGTTTTCCTCTGTGCAACTAAGTATTGCAGTTACTTCCATCATGTTCCAAAAAATAGTCATCCAAGGTGTCTGTACAGAGCACAGGCAAACAGTGGAGGGAAGGGTAATATGCATACCCTGCGAAGGTAAGGTGGGAGGTTTTATACAGGTATTCTGTAGTCGGGCACTACTCAAGCAGTGGTGTACTGAAAGGACACAATTACCTTGTGAAGAATGTGGAAAGCAGGGGAAGTCCCCTGAATTGTTGGCGCCTGGCTACTGCTACTAAAGCTTGTCTCACCACAACCACTCTATCCTCGGATACCACGCTCCAATACTTTTTCGGTCATCACATGCAAAACATTACTATGAAGCTCATGATGAGATGCAGGATACAGTCTGTTTGTTTATCCACATAGTTGTCTCACATCATGAAAGGCTCTGTAGGCTTCAAATACCCTTCTCCAGGTAGATGTCTTGATTAGCAACCTGAGCAATCAGTTAGCTTTTGCATGCATTATGCCTTCTGTTCTAGGGTTGGTGGTATGTCACTAGGGAACTGACCAGATTGTGATTTGGAGCACAGCTGCAGTGTCACAATATAATGTGCAATGTCCGGTGACATAGATGTACAAGATTGCTGAAACAAGCAGCACAGAGGCAGTGATCCATGTTAGGTGACAATTTCACAGCAATTCATGCATCCTGCCCTTCAACAGATTAATGGTGGCTATCTGCATGACATGTCTCTGAGGCCTATTGCAGAAGACTGGCAACATTTGGCCAATGTGTGTCCACCTGCCACATGTCATAAGTATGTCATACTGTACAGTTATGTACCTGAAACACGTCTTTGTTCCCACATTATGTCACACAACAACCAGTTTGCCATCTGGTTGCATGACAGGCATTGTACGCTTGCAAGGTTCATAGGTTAGTACTAAGCTAACTGCCCTTGCGAGTTGTTTTAAGCCTAGCCAATTATCCTTTGTGAGACTCAAACCCTGCACCTTGTGCTTGCAAGGCAAACACCTTAACCATTAGGCCACCCTCCCAACCCTTGTAATGTCAGCAAAGTTGAACAAGTCCTCTGTACATGCACGGACATCCATATCTTCACTGCAAGGAGTGCCTACAAACACTGGGTTTCAGGCTGTCAACCCCAACAGTGTGGCAGCATGACCCTAACTTTGCTGGACTTGCACAGTGTCACATTTGTAGGTATGGTATTGCAACCAATCCTAATAACAAGATTATGGTCAATCCAAAAGCCACATGTCTGGCAAAGCATTGTATGGCACACTGTCAGTTTCTGTGTTACCTTAGGGGACCTACATAAAGGTGACATGTTACATTTAACCATCTGTCATGACATTGCCTAACAATGCCGTGCTGTGATGTACATGCAAGCATCACTGTATTGCTAATGGCATTGTCAATGACTGCTTATGAGATGTGGAAAGTGTTCCCACCACTCTACTCCAATGCCACACAAACCTAGTGTGACAGATATGACTGTATTTCATATGTTGATTCCATGGTATTTCAAACAACAGTCAGTACATATGGCAATGATCATTTTGCAAATATGCTTAGCTCACCTCCTGCTCCACCCACACCCACATCACACACACACACCTGCATTAGTGGAGCTCTTTACCAGACACTTTCCCAAACAACAGACACCACAGAAAACCATATGGAAGCTCAGTACACATAATCATACCTCTGGAGAGCACAGTACACATAATAGTTCATGTACCACTGTCTCACCGGTCAAACACCTGAGGCAAACCACAAAATCAAACCTATTATTCATATGTGATTGCATCGTAAGACACACTGATGTCATTGTCACCAGGCTAAATATGGGAAAGGTCACAGTTAGCTGTCTGTGGGTTGACACAATACACCACAACACACATTGCTAGAACTCAAGGAATATCAGGCAACATAATGATGACATCATAGTTCCTGCAGGTGTGCACAACTAGGGAAATACGTCACTGGATTGTATGCAGGCACATGGCTGAGCTTAGACACTGTGTCTCTCACCATTATGCCCATAGCTTTCAGCTGTATTTAACTGTCACCTAGGATGATGGCACAATACACATGGAAAATGATAGACATCAATATATGCCTTAGCATGTGGTGTCATTGTTGGGGGATCCACTACATGTCTGCCTAGGATGACTTGCTCAACAGAAGTCAATACTTTGCCAGAGATGGTCTTCATCTCTCACTCTTGTGATGTTGAGTACTGGCCAAGACTGCTGACACCCCCACAGTCCATCTTATAGGCACTGTCTGGAGGGAAACATTTCCAATGAGAATGCCATCTTCATACAACATCATGATTATGCTGCTACATACTGGGAATGGCAACACTAAACATCATTCTGTGGAAGGTGTCCCCATCTTGGAATATGCAGACATCTGTGCATTTAAAGACACCTGGTTCAAGGTTGTGGACAGCACCACAACCATACAAGGCTACACATGCTTCCACATCTTCAGACCTCAAACTGACATTGTGCAAGGTAATGCAAGAGGTGTATACATATTCATTAAGGATAGATACACATCCAGATTTGGTGAAACACTATGATTTCCCGGAGACACTGCAGATGCTATTCACTGCTGGAAGGACACCTAATCAAGCTATTAGCAGCTACAGGAGCAGCTCCATGAATCCAGACACCTGTTGTACTTATTTGTATATACTTGTGTCTATCAATATATATCAGTACACCATGGTTTGTGGTGACATTAAGTAATCAACTGTGTTGGTTAGTCGTACTGAAGCTCACTTGCCAAAAAGTTAGTCTACATCCTTAACTACAATGCTCTGGACCAGCGGCATTACATCCCCACAAGGGGACCCAATGTAGTGCATCATGTGTTTACCAAAATGGGTGACCACTGCAGCCACCCACTGTGAGATCCTCCCTGGTGAGATCTGACCACAGATCAGTCACATTAAAACTAAGTATCAGACCTAACCCTGTTGCATAAAATACAGAAATATATTTTAACAAAGAAATGTATTACCTCCTATGGGTTGGTTTACATAGCTTGACTGCACCTTCCCCCTCAGATGGGACAGGCAAGTATGCAGAGCTCTACACCCATGCATTATGCAAGCAGCAGTACAACTGCATAGACTCGGCTGTACCTGACAGGAGGAAAACAAGCTCCTCATGGCACAGTAAACCTGCCTGGTGGACAACTGACATTAGCAGGCTGTACAATTAGAGGTGGACATTGCTGTGTGACAGTTGGGGTGAGGGTACCTCCTGAAAATAGAGGCACACCCTCCTCAGCTTAAACAAGCACATAGAGTTGTTGTAATGTTGTGCAGAAACAGTATGTGACAAAATTACCCTCCCCCGCAAAGCAGAACCACAACACACAGTGTAGTTGCATGTGTAATCTCAGTGGAAAGGCCTGGATTATCTGTGAACTTGTACTTAATGTTACCACATATAATAGGTCTGCACTCATAGCTAACCTGTTGTCTCACAGGTTCTGCATGAACTTTACTCCCCTGTCCCTACCACGTGTCACATGAGATTCCTACAACCTGCCCCATACCTTCTATATCTACAGAGCAGGTCATAACTGGCTTCTCCATGGGGGATGCACAGCACCTATTGGACATGCTAACATCCCAAACTGTGTCCTACATGGGCTCCAATAAGGATTGCTAAGAATTTTGGAAACTCCTTGCAATCATACTGTAACCAGCTAACTAGACAATGGCACAAAAAAGAGCACTACTGTTGTGAGTCCACAAGATACAATTTATTCCAAGTATAAAATGAAGCACTTTCGTCAATGTCAGTTGACTTCATCAGAATAACCCAATGATCATGAAAATTATGTTTAAATAGTACAGACTTAACAATGATTGGCTGTTTCACCCCCCAATTATAAAACATGTTTTAAAAGGTTCATTACAGAATGTACAAGGTTAATGCAAAAAAAAATGCTTGTTTAAAAAAACAACAAATTTTCATATTTGTATTAAACAGTTTTACACAAAGAAAATATTCAATAAAATTAGTATAAACTAAAAATACAACAGCAAATATTCAGGTGCATTTATGTATATGTGTACTTATTCTCATTCAAACCAGTTTAAGACATTTAAACATGTCCTGCCTTTTCTTTCAATATAGGTAATATAGTTAAATAATCATTTAAAAACCAGGGGGAAGTTTGCAGCTAGTCTTAATTGCCATAACAGTTCTTTCTTGTTTAAGGCATTTTGCCCGTCTCCACCCCTAACTTCAATATACAATAAATCTAGTATGGCAAATTTGAAACCACTGTAATCCACACACTGGGTACTATGCTTATACAGGGCATCGGTTTCCTTTTTATTCTTTTTTTATTCAAGCTGCTCCCATTGCTACACCCTTGACTTGCTGGAAGTATTCACCCTCAAAATATATGTAGTTGTTTTCCAAAATGAGTCCCATGAGTTCACAAACTAAACTAATCTCATCAGGGTGCAGGTTCGAAGAAGCATAAAGTATTTCTTCAAAGAAACTTAATGTAGCAATGGGAGCAGCTTGTGCTCCAACATATTTATTTATTTTTATTTAACATTTGTTGACCGGGAAAGTCCGACTAGGTTCCACAGATCCTGTTTTCAGCGGAGGCCCGGGGAGAAATGCTCCAGAAGCATGTCTTTAGAATGTGGGAGGAAACCGGAGTACCCGGAGGAAACCCACGCGAACGCAGGGAGAACATGCAAACTCCACACAGAAGGCACCCCAGCTGAGAATCGAACCGGAGAACCTCTTGCTGTGAGGCTAACTTGGTCTTGCTGGGTTGGGAAAGAGAACATGTTTTTAAAAGTGAGTTCTTTTCTAAGGTTGCATTTTATTGCAGGTTTTTGGATGATATTTTTATTTTATGGAAGGGATCTTCTGAATCCATTCCAGTATTCATTCAATACCTAAACCAAACTACCAACTTTCTAAAATTTACATTCAGTTTTCATAAACAAGAAATCCATTAATTGGATACTAAAATAATTAAGGACCATGAAAAGTTTATATCTAAAATCTATTGTAAAAAAACTTTTTGTAATAGTTATTTACATTTTGCTAGTCATCACGCAATGTCACAAAAGAAAAGTATTATCAAGGGACAAGCAATCAGGGTTTCCAGAATGACATCTTTAAAACAGGATGTCATTCAGGAATTTATTTGCCTAAAAGACATGTTCCTTGAGAGAGGTTACCCTGGTGACGTTATTGATGCAATACTTAATGGAGTATTAAGTGACTGGGGTACAAAATATATTCCATTATTAGGTAGAGGTTTGAATAGAATGAACAACACAGGAACAACTATTGAGACTGTGAACAAAGTTGATTTTCAACAAGCATGTATTGTTCTATATAGTCCTTTATACCAGCAGGTTAAGGAAACACTTCATAAAAATTGGAGCATTTTCAAAACTAATAATGAAATCTTTCAAGTTTTAGGTGAGAAGCCTGTATTTTCAACCAAAATTGGCCCTAACTTAAAAACAATCTTGGAAAATAAAAATAAAATTCAAGGAGAACATGTAAATTTAAATGGTGGTAGACCTTGTGGTAGGTGTGCTTACTGTTCTTACATTCTGCAAGACAACGTTATCTCTTTAGATAACAAAAACAAGAGTATAGTCTATTTAAGAAGAGGCAACTGTTATTCAAGTAAATTGGCATACATCGCGAGGTGTAATACTTGTACATCTTTTTACATTGGGAAGACAGAAAGGTTATTTAAAACTAGAATATATGAACATCTGTATGATATAAAGAACAAAAATGAAACCAATGCCTTGTATAAACATAGTACCTAATGTGTGGATTACAGTGGTTTCAAATTTGCCATACTAGATTTAGTGAATATTGAAGTTAGGGGTGGAGACTGGCAAAATGCCTTAAACAATAAAGAACTGTTATGGCAACTAAGACTAGCTGCAAACTTCCCCCCGGGGTTAAATGATTATTTAACTATATTACCTGTATTGAAAGAAAAGGCAGGAGATGTTTAAATGTCTTAAACTGGTTTGAATGAGAACATGCTGGAGGGACAGATTTATATCCCAGACGCTCCCCTCACTCTGGAACAAAATCCCAATCCATGTTAGGCAGAGCCCCTCAATGACCCTCTTCAAGAGAAATCTTGACGAGTGGATGGGAGATAGTAGGTTTACCCCTGGGATCTCTTCTGTGTCCCTACTAGTCAGGGGAACAGTAAACTAACCTTAAAAGGGCTATCTTCTGTGACCTACAATACAGAGGCACAGTCAACTAATCTAAAAGGGTGGCAAAAGCCAAACACACTCTGGCTAGGCTTATAAATGCCCTAGGGCAGATAGCCTAGTATCAACCTATGTATACATATACATAAATGCACCTGAATATTTGCTGTTGTATTTTTAGTTTATGCTACTTTTATTGAATATTTTCTTTGTGTAAAACTGTTTAATACAAATATGAAAATTTGTTGTTTTTTTAAACAAGCAATTTTTTTGCATTAGCCTTGTACATTCTGTATTGAACCTTTTAAAACATGTTTTATAAATGGGGGGGGGTGAAACAGCCTATCATTGTTAAGCCTCTACTATTTAAACATAATTTTCATGATCATTGGGTTATTCTGATGAAGTCAACTGGCACTGACGAAAGTGCTTAATTTTATACTTGGAATAAATTGTATCTTGTGGACTCACAACAGTAGTGCTCTTTTTTGTTTCATTAGTTGTATTTGAGCACTATTGCACCACCTTTTCATTTTTTAACTGGACAATGGCAACTGTTATCCCCTTGCACAGTGGTGGTGTATCCAACAACCACTGGAACTATAGACTTATTTGCCTAAATAGCCATATCTGTATGCCCGTGTGTCAAATCATCAAGGAGCTGATCAGCAAACATATATGTAATCTCTGTGTACTTCTGGTAGGAAGATCATGGCTGTTAAACCTGGAGGACATGTCCGAGGCAGTCACCAAGGATCTGGGTGAGGGGACATCAGGACATACAACCCACTGAACCTAGTCAAGACATGTGACTCTATCCCCC
>NC_056729.1:5551080-5586080 GCF_019279795.1 Protopterus annectens
CTCCTTCTCTGCCTAGTCCTATTGTCAGCAGAACCAGTAGTATTGACTTCAGCATCTAGCACATACAGATGTAGTAGGCCTGCAGGAGCCCCTAGCATTCTCTCATTTAAAATTCCCAAGTCTGTACTCTAACGGTCCAGAGTATTGGGGAAAATTATAATGTAGGGTCTATGCATACTTTATACAGGTCTGCTGTAGGTCCAGAATGCAGTTCCAGAATGTGTGATTGGCTAACTATGATTAAAAACAACCGCCATAGTGCTACTCTACTAGCTTCAACTATCCAATATGCAGATGACACAACACAACAATTATATGTGCCGCCAATAACCTGCAACACATCCATGATATAACCCAAAAATCATTCTCAGATACCGAGCCATGGCTCTTTAACCATCAGCTCACACTCAACCCCAATATAACAAAACTCACAATCTTCCAACCCACAAGATCCCCCCTCCCTCCAGCACCTTCTACATTACAGCTAGGAACAATACTAAAATGAATGCTGATTCACAAACAAAACTTCTAAGTGTAATAATAGATAACCTAAGATTTGACCTACATATAGCACAAACAATTAAGAAAGTTCACAAAAATGGAGTGTGGTGTGTGCAATCTGGGATACACTGGAATCTTATCCAAAATCATTTTTTCTGCATTATGCTCTATATCAGCTTCCCCTGTACCACCTAACTGAGATAGGTAGCAATCAGAAAATAAATATATTAATGTACACAAGAATGGCACTCCAGTTTATACATTTTTTTTTTTAAATCTGATTTTTATTAGCATTTTTTAATATACAGATACAGACTTAATTACAAGTCACACAAGACATATGTACTCAAAACGAGTAATTGGATATACTTAGTAAAACCTGCTTAAACTACTAGTACAATCATTCCAATATTACAAGAAAAAGTATTCACATTCATTATATAAGTGATAAGGAAATTGACATAGGATAGTTGGAGATAGTAAATTTAATAACATGTGTTTATTATTCAGGTATGAGGATGTGTATCCATACACCTAAAACCTATTTGCTTTAACTATATACATTATGTACACTCGACTGTCACTGAATGATTAGATGTTAGTATAAGAAAACTAGTTGTTAGTATTTACACAAGGGTAGGAGAAATGTGGTAGCAAGGTTTCTATTGTGGTCTTTCATGGGTTAGAGTGGAGGTGAATATTAAAGATGGGAAGTGTTTGGCGCAGGGTTAGCACACAAACGGAAGTAGGGGTATTAGATGAGAGAAAAGTAAAGAGAGGCCCAAAAGAGAAAAAGAGGAGGATGGAAATATATCTAGGAGTGATATTAATTAAGGGCTTCTAGAAGGTTATGCCAGTATTTTTGGAAGTAACTTATTTTCTTTTTGCTTGTTGTCTTTAGTTTATTTGTCAACACATACTTAACAGCCATTGACTGGAAGTCCTTCCAAGACATTTTGGATCTATCTATCCAGTTTAATGTAAGTTTTGAAAGCGCACAAAGTGTCACAATAATATGTTTAGTTTCAGACTTAAATGGACTAGGAAATATATTTAGTAACGTCATTTCCCAGGATAGGGTTGACTTCATGTATCCCATTTTCTCAAGTTGTGCTCTTAGGGAGCACCATAGTTTGTATACATTTTTACATAACCAAAAAATGTGGATTGTATCTGCCACTGAGTTGGGGCATGTTGGGCAGAAAGGTGAAGTGTTTGGGTTAATTTTATTTAGGAATGACGGTGTGTGATAGGCAATGTTGTTTATCATGAGCTGGGTATATATTAGTTTTTTGAAGGGGGATAATTTTATTGTTGCATTGATTGCATCAAGTTTTTGGCTAAGTGTTATTTCCCTGTTTTGTCCATCCCCATATTTAGAGAATAATATATTGTCTTGGTGTTTTATTTTTGTTATTAGTCTATAGACATTGGAAAGCATTTTAGTCCTTAATAGTAGTTGGGTTATTAGTGTCTGGTACAGCTGATATTCTATGGGGGTAACTGAAATATTGTCCGTAACCAGAGATATTAGGTATAGTATTTGTTTAATGATTATATAGTATTTTTTATTGACTGTCAATGAAGCTATTATGGCATTAAATGGTAAGTCTTTAATAATATAGAAGTCCCACACTGTACAGTTCCTGATAAGAGGGTAACTATCAAGATTTAACATACTGTTACTCAGTTTAAAATTGGGATTTAGGTGAACTGGTTGGGCTATCATTAAAGAGTGCTGCAAACCAATGGATGTTATCAGGTTTTGAAACCCACTGATATTTTTTTATTAATATAGGTTGGATTTTGTATTCTTTGAGAGATTTAGGGTTAAGAAGGATAATTGCTCTAGGATTGATGTTGGACGCCTTAATGTGTGCATTGTAGATTTTTACCCATAAGGGGTTCCAGTCATTCTTTGGATGTTGGAGGTTAGCTATGTGTACAATACAACTGGCGTTTATTATATGGCAGTATGTTAGAAAGTCTGGAAGGGCCAGGCCTCCTTTTTCTTTGGGAAGTGTTAATTTGGTGTAGCTAATTCTGACATTTTTAGGATACCAAATAAATTTCCCCAGTGTAGTATTTATTTTCGAAAAAAAAGTGTTTGGAATGTTTTGATTAAGGGCAAAGAAGTGGGAAATAATTTTGGGGACAATATTCATTTTTATAATAGCTGCTTTTGAGAGGAGGGACAGGTTTAGATTCTTCCATCTTGTGAGATCTTCCACGACTTTAGACCATGTTTTGTACAAGTTGCTATTTATTAGCTCTTGTTGGGGGTGGCCAAATATTAAACCCAAATATTTAAGAGAATAATTAACTTTGATCTTTGTTTCTGGTATAAAAAAATTATTTGTGACCGAGAGGGTTTAGTGGGAAGATTGTTGATTTGTTAGGATTGATGGCGTAATTTGAGATTTGTGAAAATTTGCCTATAGAACTTAGAATTTTCTCCAGTTCCATTGAGGGCAGTTCTAAATAGACATTTAAATTGTCTGCGAAGGTGGTGTATTTCACTGGTATTTTGTATAGGTAGACTGAACGGTGGAATGTTTTCTGACTTAGCTTTAGCAATAGTACTTCAAGATAGATATTAAATAGGTAAGGTGATAGTGGGTCCTCCTGTCTTGTGCCATTTATAATTTGAATTGGAGGGTTTTTTTGCTTATGTTTAGAGTAGTAGAGGCCTTAGTGTAAAGGGTTGTAACCATTTTGATGAATTCATCAGGGATGGAAAAGCATTTCATGATTTTAAAGAGAAAGTTTAAAGTTACCCTGTCAAAATCTTTTTGGGCATTGACAGAAAGTGCATATTTGGGAGATTTGTCGTACTTTGTCATATTGGTTATGGCTTCAATAGATAGAGTGTTATCCCAAACATGGAACCACATGGAAGTTCATATTTTTGAAAGGATGTGTGAAAAAGAATTTAGATAAATTATTCAAAATAACAACTCTAATTTCTTTACACAGCATGACAATCTCAGTCATCAGGAAAGACTAACTCTTTGTAACTTAGCAAAAAACAGGGATGTCAGCATTATGAAGCCCGACAAGGGTGGGGGGACAGTCATTATGGGTCACATAGACTATGTTTCTAGGATGCACAAGATTCTGAATGACACAAACACATACCATAAAGTTTCAAAAAATGAAATAAATAGAGCCTACACTGGTGTTGATTTATACTTTATGGATGCTTTATACCAAGGTGTCTTAGATGAGAATGAAGTAAAATTTTTGACAGTCTTCCACCCAATTACACTGGCCATTTTTGGGATTCCCAAAATCCACAAAAATGTCAACAACCCACCTTTTAGACCTATTGTGGTGTCCAGCGGTTCTAAGACTGAACCTTTGGTGGCGTTTGTCGATTTTGGGTCTCAATGTGTGGTCAATGGAATTGAGCATATTCTGAAGGATTCATGGCACTGTTTGGAACACTTGAGACATACCAACAGTGCCATTCAATATTCCTTTTTCACCATTGATGTGGTGAATTTATTTACAGTTATTCCCCGTGATGAGGGATTAAATTGGTTCAGAGAATCCTTGCTCACATGTGATAGGATAGATAGAAAAAAGATTGACCAACTGGTGGAACTAATGAAATTGGTTCTTAGGAACAGCTATTTAACCGTTGAAGGTGAATTGTTTCACCAGATTGATGTGCCCCTGTCTCTGCAAATTTGGTCTTGTTGCATTGGGAAAGATCCCATACTTTTTGCACTAACTTTATGCAAAATATTCTGATGTACAATAGGTTCCTTGATGATGTTCTTATTTTGTGGAAAGGCAATGAGGAGGAGGTTAAAACATTTATAGAGTACTTAAATCACACCACTACCTTCCTTAAATTCACCTACACGTGGCACCAGACTGAAATAGATTATCTTGACATTCATCCCAAGATCACTGATAAGGGGCTACAAAGTAACATGCACAGGAAAAAAACACATTCCAACTCCCTACTTCGTTTCAGTAGTTGCCACCCTCACCATCTGAGAAAAAGTATTATTAAGGGTCAAATGGTGAGGTTATCAAGACTGGTTAGTGATGAGAAGATTTTCTGTGATGAGATGTACACTTTAGTAGGGATGTTTTTAGAGAGAGGTAGTCGAAGGAACATTTTGTTGTCAATAAATCTGGTGTGTTCCAGGTCATTGTTGGGGTCATTTCTTTATTTTCCAAGTTTTTTGTTCCTGTTAGGAATCTGTTTTTGCTGTGTTTTGTATTATATCCTACACAGCCCAGGACACCCTGGCTTTTTGTTGACGTATGGAGGCAGCTATTGTTGAACTTACCAGTTCTGTTCAGAGGCTTACTGCCTTGCTCACACGACATGAGGCAGGTGAATGCTCTATTCCTACACTTACTAGTACACAGGATGAACTGTTTACTTTGCATTCACCGTGGCAAGTGGGTCTAACCAGACGAATGCAGGAAATGGACGTGCTGAACTACGAAGACGTGACCTGCTGGAATGGTTGAGAATGCTGGAGTTTTGTTTTTCTGAAAGCAATGGTGGGTCGGACGACAGACCTACTTTGCAAAAACAACTTTTCAACTTCGAGTCTGTGTGTAAGAAATTCAGAGCACTTCAGTTGGACAACGCATTCCTCAGTAAATCTTTGGCACTTAAGCAAGTGCCTAAATGGTTGAGATTGTGGAAGTTACTGTTTGGTATAGATCAAGAATCCACTGCATTTGGTGAACTGGTCAAGCTGTTTGACAAAACAGGTTTGGCGCTTTTAGACACTGTTAATAGAAACAATCATAGCATGCTGGCAGTATTGGAAAAAGAAATGAATGCTTTACATTCTAACATTGTGAATGATCTGTTATTTCCACAATATACCCCCACTACCAAAAACTACTTTAAAATGTTGACAATTTTGTCAAAAATAATGTTAACATTAAATGTAAGAAGTTGGCAAGAGATCAAGCTGACTACAAAAACAAACGTGTGTACCCCACGAAAGACTCTAGGTCTACTCACTTGAATGACAATGTTACTAGTCACGAACAAAGTGACAACTATGAGGAGGATTATTTTTTGGACAATGACAATTCTGAGGGTGACCATTTTTTGGAACAACCGCCCCCCTCTGAGGAGATCGGAGAGGTTAAAGAACCAGAGGCAGGGTGAGTCTTGGAACCAGTACAATGGTCACAACCAGTGCAGGAACTATTACAACCAAAAAAAGTACCAGAGGCAAACCAACAACAGATATTAGATGACTTGAAGTGTTTGTGTGTTTTAGCTGCTTTTCTCTATATATAGACTTCTCTGTATATGTAAACTAGCTACTTATTCTGCTGTATTACTGCCACTTAAATCGTTTTTCAGTTGTGCACTTGCCTTGCTTCATTTAAAAAGTTTTAAATTGCTAATTTTGTAGAGTTTTAATTGCATTTACTGTTTAGGACTCCACACTCAAGTGTGTTAGCCTTTTCTTTGTTTATTTACTGTATTATTGCATTGTTTAGCCTGTTTCAACAAAAAAATATATACTATCTTGTTTGCTCGTTTCCCACCTTTTCTAGCCAGTCCATATCCCAGGCCTTGCTTGTCTCAGGACTTTATTTTCTGTGCTCAGAGCTATCCAGACCTTGCTGTGGCAGAGGGAAGTCCTACTGCCTACCAGTTGGACTGGTGAGCATTGTACTGCCTATCTAATGCTAGAGGATTGGTTTCCAGCTCTGAAATTGTAATTTTATTAGTCTTTTTGGGCTGATTTCTATTCCTTTCAACTTTCTGGCTTAAAAACGCTTGTGTTTGCACATTTTTCACATCGTGCAGCACTACGAGGCTACAGTTAAACTATTCCAGGTGCCAGAAAGTCTGCTCTTCAAATTTTCCCTTAAAACTAGCTGGTTTCTCAGTAGTAGCACTAAAATCTGAACCTCTGTGACTAGCACATGCTCTAGAACCTGCTGGAAAGCACTAGGAAGCCTGAAACTGATACAAGCACTCAGCTCTCCTTGTCAATAAGGAGAAATTAATCATAGGCACTAAACAGCCTACAATTGCAAAGTACCTTGCAAAGGTAAGGGAAAACAGCTTTTAAACTATACAAAAAAGCACCTAAACAGGCATGTCCAAGGGTCAGCTTCTGGTGATTTCTCCTGTCCACCTGGTGAATCTGGGCATACTGGGGCAATGCAGCAACTGCCTCATGTACACAGACAATCCTCTCCTCCTACCACCCAACACTACAACCTGCGAGAGATGCACTTACATAGCCAAACTGGAAGCAAAGCTCTCTCCGGTCAAGATTGTGCTAGACAGTCAAGAGGAGAAGGCTAACACCTGCATTACACCACTAGGAACTCATAGCCCTTCAAAACCCACACCATCAACTCCCACACATAGCAGCACTAAACCCACATATGTGTAGGCCCTTAACATTAACCTGCCCAAGCAACAAGGACCTCCGAAGCCAAAACGCAAACAAACATCAGTCACAACCAAAGTGACACATAGCTCACAACACCAGTGTGCCACCCAACAACAGACCCTAAGGCAAGACAATGTACCCAACACTTTAGTCATAGGTGACTCTATAGTCAGGCACACTGATGTCCAACTCACCAGGCTGAGCAAGGAGAAAATTACAGTCAGCTGCCTGTCGGGTGCCAGGATCCGCCACATAACGCATGCACTCAAGTCACTCCACAACAAGTATAAATACAACTCTGTTATTGTCCATGCTGGAGTAAATGACTTGAGACGTACCTTCCTGAACTACATGAAAAGAGAGATGGAAGAGCTCTTGGATCATGTGGCCCAGGCAGGTATGTCCCTAGCCCTGAGTAGCATCCTGCCTTCACCCAGAATGATACCACAGTATAAGGACAAAATGATTGACTTCAACAATTGGCTAAGCTTCTGGTGTCATTCAAAGGGGATCCAGTATTTGTCTGCCTGGGAAGACATGATCGACAAACCACGATGTTTTGCCAGAGATGGTCTGCACTTGTCACTCCTGGGATTCAGATTACTGGCTAAAGCTCTTGCCACCCCTATAGTGTCTTTTTTAGGCAAGGTTCAAAGGATAAAACCACCACCATAACAGATACAAGCATGCAAAATCTGAAGGTAATGCTATTCAATGCTAGACGTCTAAACCTCAAAATGCACTCTCTCGAGGCACTCCTAAAAATGGAGAACATCGATATATGTGCAGCGAATGAGACCTGGTTCATGGCTCCAGAGAGCACCCCTGCAATACCAGGCTACAATTCTTACCACACTTTTCGGCCACAAAACCAAGACCGAAACACTAAAGGTGGAGGAGTGTCCATATTCACCAGGGATATTCACACCTACAGACTAGTTGCCCAACACAATGCATCTGAAATTCTCCAGGTGCAACTAACACTAGGTAAGACTGCAATCCAAATTGTAGCTTGCTACAGATCCCCCACCATACCGCAAGATTCTCACCACACCTTCCTAAACATACTGGAAAATATAAAGCTACAACCAAACACCCTAATACTGGGTGATTTCAACTACCCTGCCATTAATTGGGAAAACTACTCGGGTACCAACTCCTTTTCCAAACGGTTCTTGGAATTCATAAATTCCAATGCCCTGGATCAACTAATCCATTGTCCCACCAGGGGCTCCAATATCCTACACCTGGTCATTACTAACATGGGAGATAGATGGTCCACATCAGTGGTCACCCCCTCATTGGTCAGGTCTGACCATAAGCAAGTCACCCTTGAAATCCACATCCCACCCCCACCCCCCAGTAAGGAAACCTCCTTAAAAAACTTCTACAAAGCCAACTTCATGCTACTGAAGTCAGAAGTGACAAACTTCACAACACCCACACAGACAGGATCTGGAAGTTCGACTGCAAAATCCTACACTAAGGCACTGTACGAGCACATCCACTCGTGCATGAATCGTGCCATCCCAAATAGAACCAAGATGCTCTTCTCCAAAAAAAGGATGCCAATCTGGTGGTCCCCTGCTATAAACAAACTATACAACAGGAGGAAGAAACTGTTGCAGAAAAGAGGAAAATCCCAGGATGCAAAAAACTCCCTCGCCAGCCTCAGTAAGAAGCTGAGATCCCTCATAAAATCCTCAAAAGCTAGTTACGAAAATAAAATTGCCAAAAATTCCAAAGACAACCAAAAGGCATTCTATAGTTATGTCAAGAATCTAAATGGCAATGCTCAGATCTGCTCTGAGCTACAACAGAATGGCATTAAATAAACTTATTTCAAGGATATTACCAATATCCTGGCAGATCGATTTAGTGCCAACTTCACTCCCGTCTCACCCCCTAAAGGGCCCATCTCAATACCAAAACATTGCCAAATTCCGATAATCACAGCCACACAGGTAGAAACAGCACTCTCCAAAGCTAAGAATACAGCATCTATGGGACCAGATGACATCCCAGGCTGTGTACTACATGAACTACAAAATGAACTGGCACCCCACCTAAGTGTCATGTTTAATCATAGCCTCACCTCAGGCTTCATGCCCACTGAGTGGCGCACAGCTACAGTTATGCCGCTCCACAAGGGAGGATCCGCCTTGGATCCCAGGAGCTACCATCCCATCAGTCTGACAAGCCAGATCTGCAAGGGCATAGAACTTATAAACAAAGACATTGGCAACCTCCAGACACTGGACCCCACCCAGTTTGGGTTTGTGAAGGGCCGATCTTGTCTCCTGAATCTGAATGACTTCTTCGAATCGGTCTCCAGAGCTGTGGACGAGGGTAAGGCAGTCCACACAGCCTATCTGGACCTTGCCAAGGCCTTCATCACCATCCCCCACTCTGGAATCATAGATAAACTTACTAAGCTGGGCATAAATACCTACGTCACTCGATGGGTTGCCAACTGGCTTACTGACAGAACCCAGACTGTAAAAGTAGTCGACTCCAAATCCAGCTTCAGACAAGTGACAAGTGGAGTACCTCAGGGTTCAATCCTGGGACCACTCTTGTTTGGCATCTACTTCTCTGAAGTACAGGCCAGCACTAAGGGACTCTGGCTAACAAAGTTTGTAGATGACTGCAAACTGGGAGCCATTATTGAAACCCCAAATGATGTGGATATTCTACAAAAGGGCCTTACAGAAACAGATGCCTGGTGCCAGAGCCATGGGCTCAAGCTTAATGCCAAGAAATGTATAGTTATCCCCTTTGGAAAAAAACATATACCCATGAACTACCACATAGGTGGCAGGACACTAAACATCGAAAGTGTGATGAGAGACTTAGGGACACAAGTGAACAGTGGTCTCACTTTCGATAACCACATTGCCACAACAGTCAGGAAATCCTTCTACATGGCACACCTCATCACTAAGGGCTTTTCATCCAGAAAAAGGAGGTCATTGTCCCACTGTACTCATCCCTCATTAGACCCATTATAGAGTATAATGTCCCATTTGTTATGTACCTCACAAGACATCTGCAACAGCTGGAAAGGCCACAGAAATACCTCACTAAAAGAATCACGGGCCTAAAGCAGATGCCATATGCTGACCGTCTAAAAAAACACCAGCTATATTCTGTGGCATATGATCTACTCAGAGGCGATCTCTGGTTAACATACAAGGCCATGTCAAACCCTGAGCTGTTGGACATGCTCCACTTAAAGAAATCCCAATCCTCAGAGCCACATGCTCCAGGGATCTAAACCTTATCATCAAAATGAACAAAACATGCTAGAGGGATAGGTTCCTGACTCAGAGACTCCCCATACTCTGGAATAAACTGCCCATACATGTCAAGCAGAGTGCCTCATTGGCCCTCTTCAAAAGGAACCTTGATGATTGGATGGGAGATAGGAAATTCACCCCGGGGATCACGTCAGTTGCCCTGCTAGCCAGGGGTCCAGGGAAGTAAACACTGTGGGAAGAAATAGCCAGGGAATTGTTATGGCTAGGCTTATATAGGCCCTAGGACTGATAGCCTCGTACCAACCTATGAACCTATGAACCTACACTCGAGTTAACAAATCTGATCTTGGATCTTATTCCTGGTAGGAGGATTCATTATTGTAAATTGCCTTTCTGTGAGAATGATCATAAAAAAGGAGTTGCAATTTTAGCAAGTGCCCTTTCTGTGATTGTGATATTAAATGTGGGTTGGATTAGTTAAAGTGTTATATTGAAACACACAGAAGCCAGACAATCTTTTGAATGCTATAAGTTGTTGGGGGGCATTAAGTTTTTTTTTTATGCAGGTTGTTGCTTCCCTGCATCATCCTGCAGCCTTCTGCTCCTGTGCCCCCATCCAGCACTTGGTCTCACAGCTTCTCCTTAACTCTCCTGGTCTACTCAACTTAAGCTGGGTTAGCTGAGGATCTTAAGTGCATCCACTGGTCTCTCCATCACCTTCCACATGGGGGTTATCACTTGTTTTTGGGCTACCTGTTCCTTCATCTCTGACTCTCTAGGTTTTCAAGGTTATGCATGAGGGATAGGTATGCAATGGGGACATCCAGCACTTGACTGGGCTGTACTCACGACTTTATCCCTCTTTGTCACATGGTGGTGATGGTTATTTAAAAGTTTAAAGCAGAATGTGATCAGTAGGAGTGCAGCTCTGACAAGCACTACTAACCAAATTTGTGGTTTTAGCATATCACAGTAATGTTTTCAAGGGTGAGACAAGAAAATGATATTGATACCTGTAATTTGGAACAATTTCAAATTTTGAGGGATGTGTAGTGACAGAAGATGAAGACCATATATTTGAATCATACTAGTTGCACATTTATTGCTATGGCACATCTCTCCTTGTATATGAGCAGGCTGGAAATTGTGTATGCCAGTTTTAGCTAGTTAAGAACATTATCAGTATAAAATTCACTGCATGGTATAAAATTAATGCTTTGTTCAGGGATTAGGCCAAGGTCCCTCTGATGGACAGTTATAGACAAAATAAGCCCAGTGGGTTCAGTAACAGCTATGCGAATAGCTGACTGAAAATTAACCATAAATTTACTTAATTTAAGAACCTATGATATCCATTTGTCTATTAATATATAATGAGCTATTCTGATGTCTCTTTTAAGGCATAAAAATATAACTGAAGTCATTACACCATTGTCCACATTACAATATATGTCATTTGTAAGTTTAGATAATGTTGTTATTATACTATAGCCTATGTGGAACAATCCTGTTTGTCTGAAATAAATTTGTATTTCTGAGTGTATTCTCATATTTGGTATTAGGTTCATAGGTTAATAGGTAGGCACTAGGCTATCTGCCCGAATACATTTATAAGCCTAGCCAGAATATGTTGACTTTCGCCACCCCCTTAAATTAATTCCTTGTGCCTCAGTCCAGCAGAGCCACTAAAGTGATCCCCAGGGTAAACTTTCTTTTTCCCATCCCCTTATCAAGGTTTCTCTTGAAGAGTGTTAGCGAGGAGCTCTGCCTAATGTAGATTGGAATCTTGTTCCAAAGCATGAGAAGTCTCTGGGACAGGAATCTATCCCTCCAGCATGTCCTATTTATTGTTGTGGTGAGGTTTAGATCCCTAGAGCGTGTGGCTCGAGGGGATAAGGTTTTCTTTAGGTGGAGCATGTCCATCAATTCTGGGTTGGACATGGCCTTGTATGTCAGGCAGAGATCACCTCTGAGTAGGTGGTATGCAACCAAGTACAACTATAGTTTCTTCACTTGAGCTGCAAAGGGCATCTGTTTGAGGCCAGTGATCCTCTTGGTGAGGTACTTTTGTGGTCTTTCCAGCTGTTGCAGGTGTCTTGTAAGGTACATCCCAAATGGGGCGTTAATAGAGTTAATAGTTAATAGAGGATTTTCTTTAGTATTTTAATGAGAGGGCACAGACTGGTGATAGGTCAAGGGTCACTTGGAAAACTAGGATTGTTGGACTTGGGAAATGGAACAATGAGAGCATGGCTGAACCTATAACGTACCGTTTGGGTTGTCAGGAAATGGTTATAAATGAATGTGAGTGGTTTACATAGCTAATGTTTGCCTATTTTAAAGTTCTTTGGTGAATAATTGGAAGGTTGTGGTTATACTGACGATTTTACCTAGAAGGATCTCCACTGTTTTATGTTTAATTTTTTTGAGTTAGAACATAAGGAATTCTAGCAACTTATACAGCTGTGTGTATTGAGTCTCTGTTCAAATGTATAAACAGTGGCAGTAGGGTATGTTCAGTTGAAAATAGTTACAAATTAATAAGCTCTAGTTCATATATCCATGTTTCTGCTAGTGAAAAACCTGTGTGCCTGGAGATAGTGAAGTTTTATGGGTGCTTGAAATGTTTAGATTACCACTTGGTGACTAAAGATATGTGGTTATTAAGTGTGTCTTTGACAATGCTTAGAGAACACATCTTCAAAAAACAACTATTGCTTTAGTAAGGGTTAGTTCTGTTGCCTTCAGATGCAAGCTAAGTGAGATAAAGAGGGAATATATATCTCAGGAATTTAGCCTTTTCATGACCATTTCAGTCAGTGTTACGGTAAACTATAAAACTGAGTTTGTACTTTATTAGATAATCAAGTATAGCCTTAAGCACTGATTTTATTTATTATTTAACATTTGTTAACCAACAATCTGACTTGGGACAAAGCCAATTTTAAGCGGAGGCCTAGGGAGAAACGCTCTAGATGCATGTCTTTGTAACATGGGAGGAAACCCACATGAACGCAGGGAGGGCATGCAGACTCCACACAGAAGGCACCCCAGTCGAGAATTGAACAAGCGAACCTGTTGCTGTAAGGCAATAATGCTACTGCTGCATCACTGCGCTGTCTGAAAGGGTTGAAGGAGGAAGGGGATCATAGATACCAAATAAACTTTGGGTGATTAAGAAGAGTTATTTTATCTAATAGGTAGTCTGGGATGTTGGCATGTGTTATTTAGCTCTCAGTTAAGGGATTATACAATATAATTTGTCAGTCAAGAAACATAACTCCAACATCTTGTCAAGGAGCTAACCTATTGTCAAGAAGGTATACCTGTCATCAAAAATAGAGTACGTACGAAGAGCCTTTGACCCAGATTTAAAAAGGTCCAGCAGTTTTATTACTATATTTAAAGTTCTATTCCTCAAAGTCGACACATTTGTTACTCAAACTGCAAGCAGTGAAAGACCTTATTTGCATTTCTTGTCAGTGTAGATATTGTTATGTGGGCGAGGGTTTAATTTAATGTTCCCGCCTAACTATAAAATACAAAAGCACCTATAAACGAAAAACAAGCTGAAGAAAGCCACAAAAACACCAGCTTCCAAACGCACGGGTACTCTTGTCAACTTTAATATACTTAAAATGTCAATTCAACACGATAAAAAGTGACCACTTGTTCACTAAATAAAACTCTAAGCAGGACCAACTAAGTAAATGTTGTTAAGCAGAACCAACCAAATTAATGTTGTAAAACGCTTTTCGTCCGGATCCTATCCGGACTTCTTCAGATAAAAAGTGCCACCATAATCAACTGCTTTTAAATACTAACAGCTGTTTTCAACAGCCTATTAGGTTCAAACATTCCAGTTAAAATTTTTAAAGTGATATTTTCTTTTCTAGCATTCTTACATTTAGATAGATAATTTAAAACCAAGTACTTTAAAATACTTACATATGAATCAGAAAGGTAAAAATTTCAGCAAGTACAAAATTCGATCTGGACTGTGTATAATTAGTTTTTCCTGCAGTCCCAAAACAGCCTCGTACATTAACATTCCCTGTCCGTAAACAGTTAACAGTTCTTTTTCAGAGCTTGACAAGAGTATTTATTAATTATATACCCCCTGTATATTATTATACCATGTATTTAAGGTCTTTCCATTGTTACTGTAAATCGTTGATACTCAAACCTCATCCACTGTCTACTGACAGGTTATTTATTTGTTGATACAATATCTGTCATCCTTCCTATATGAATACCATTACATTACTGTTTTGTAGTGGTAATTAGATTATTTCACTCATACTATAATTACCCGCAGGCAAACTTCCTAAAGTCCCCTTACCGATGTCATCCATTATAAATTCCTTCTCATATCTAATGTTTTCATATACCTATTTACATATATAGTTTATATGGTATCTGCCAAACTGTTTATTTCCACTACATCTCCTTAGGGTGGTTCACTTGTTATTTCCTAAAGTCCTTTCTATATTTATTTGGAAAATAGGCGCCACTAATTACGATATACAAATCACTAATGTTGGTACCTATTTAACAAAGTATTTGTTATTTTTGTTTATATTATTCCCTATAAGCATACCTATATTCTTAAAAATAATTTTAACTCTCGTCTTACTTATTTGAATATAAGGCAAAATAACTAGTTAGGCATAATGGGTAACATCATTTACTGTCAGAAGTTAAATAAAAACTTGAATACCACATATATCGTTCTTGAACTAAAATTAAACTATAGGTATGGAAGGGTCTCTGTTTACAGTACTTTTCTATTTTAAAGATGTATAACTAATAGGATACCTTATTCTATCATCTAAATATACTCTTTAATTTTAATATACATGCTATAGAGCACGTTTTGTTGAGCCATGGTGCTTTCTTCGCTTCCAAGCGTAACTGCCAGTTAAGTTCACTTTTTAAATATATTAAAGTTGACGAGAGTACCCGTGTGTTTGGAAGCTGGTGTTTTTGTGGCTTTCTTTAACTATAAAATACATTTAACCACAAAAGTTATAATGTTGCTGCCTTTCACTAGATGTTTTGTGGCAAAGTGTTTGGTGTTAAATCTGACCCTAAGCTTGAGAACTGAGCACTGCTGAGGAAGAAAAGTGAGTAGATATTTATTCCACAAGGGGTATAGGCCATAATCTGGTAGCTTTTTAGTGGATTTTGAAGTCTTGGGTAGGGTAAAATTAGTATTAGTAAAGTCTCAGCAGGTTGGATCCACTGGTGACAAAGTGGTGTGAGAAATTATTTTATTTGTAGAAACTTGGCCATGTTGGATAATGTGATGAACATTATTAGGTAAATATGATGATTAACAAGAAGGAAGCTGTTTTAGGGTAGACATGAAGGCTATTTAGTTGTAGAAAATTTGATGAGACAGAGGTATAAGCAGAGGTTGTACTTATAACTTCATTATGATGCTGGCTGGTATGAATGTAGGAGGAAGTTATAATGTCATGGGGTAGCTGTGTGAATGGAGAGGGGCCTATGTCACTATAAGGAAAATATTATGGGGTGGGTGGGAATGGGATAGGGTAGAATAGGGAAGCAAAGAGCCCCTTCACTTAGTGAGGCTCTGCAAACCATGTTGTTCCCAACCTGACTTAATGCCACTACAAGTCCCTAAACTATCAGTCAATTTGAAGGAATGAGAGAGGTGTTTACCTCCAAGACTGCAGCAGGAATCCCACACACTACATCAGCACTACACCACAGCACTAATTAGGTACAGAATACACTTCAGTAATAGGGGTAAATGCAGAAAGTGAAAACTATAAGATTCAGGCTCTACATTGGCTTGTTTAAGGAAAGAGGCAGAGCTAAACATAAGAGTCTGCTGCACAACTACTGCTGGCAGAATGGTTTTTAATGTGATGCTGACTAGTTATACAGCGATCCTGTCTTAAAAGCATTGACATATCCATGAACATGAAACATTTGTAAAACAATGTATTTTCTTTTCAAAAGTAATATAAAATGCTAAAAGTATGAAAGTGTTTCATTCTCAATTGTCTATAGTTATGTATGAGAAGAGTCATTTGATTTAAAAAAATAACATGAAGTACACGTGAATACCATTCAAATGTGTCACCTCAAGCCAGGGTCTGAGATTAGAATGTATAGCATTTGTGCTATTCTGTCTGTCTGTATCATTTACAACACTTACAGGTAAACATGGTCACAGGCAGGCTGTTTCTATCTCTCTCTGTATTAAAACCACCCAGAATTCAAAGGTTTAAAGTTTATAGACATAGGATGCAGAAATGATTATTATCTGGAGGCTTGAGTACCATACAGAGATTTTCTTGATGTGGTTTCTGTTGGAAATGCTACTAGCATGACCTACAAAGGTGAGGCCATGGGCCAGATTCCCTATATGCTGGAGTGATAGAATTTCTTGTTTGTCCTTGGAACGTAGGCATACAAATGTGGGGACAGAGGGTGTGGCCTGCCACGGATGCAAACAGTAAGGAGATGCCGCCTTGCCTTTTAAAAACTTTTTACTTTTTAGGCACAAGAAGCCTAAAGAAAACTGGAGCCAGTTCCTTTAAGGGTGTTCTTAAAAACACCCTCTGTCTTTGTGCCCCTGAAAGTGTCAACACACACATGCATCTGTTGCTTACATCTTTTCAATATTCCACTTAGAATTTAAATATGAGATGTTCTTTCTGCCACAGTCATTCCACTATCTGTGTGTGTGCTTGCTGCTGCCTGGACGTTTACTTCATTGAGTGTGTGTGTGTGTGTGTGTGTGTGTGTGTGTGTGTGTGTGTGTGTGTGTGTGTGTGTGTGTGTGTGTGTGTGTGTGAAATACTCTAGTTAGGGATGGTACTTTAGTTAATTTCCTCATTCTCAAACCCTGTAGCTCGGTTACAGGAAACAGGAGCCTGAATACTTTACACCATCTAGTAAACTAATAAAAAATTAGTTTTGGTGCATTTTTAAGAAATTGAGTTTCAGTGAATTTTCAAGGAATTGTCCGATTCAAGGGAAGAGAAGTTTACTGCATGTTCATGCTAAGTCTGTTTTCATTGTGCAGCTGTTTTGTTTAGCAAATGGTCATAGCATAACAGGTAGCATACTTGCTTTTAATGCAGAAGAGGCTGTGGGCTCTATATACACAGCATGTAGATGGATTGCTGATAATGTGCTGTACTTTAAGGGGGAGGAGAGGGTGAGGGGTGCTGCAGTCATTAGTGTGTCCTCCACTGGGTGAGATGCCTAGTAACTATGATCCTGTTGTCCATTTGCCAACCATTCTCTATTACAATATTAATAGATTACCATTTTTAATGTAACTTAGGCAATGCACTCTTCAAGGGCAGCAGACACTGAATTTGCAGATAAAACACTGAAATATAAAGTTGTTTGCTAGCAGCAACCTCTTTAGTAGTTACAGATATCTTTAATGTGGAATTATTCAGATAACTTTTACTTCTGCAGAGATTTTACATACTGTCTGGTATTCATGGGTTATAATGACAGATGTTTGACTGGCCTTTTATGGTTGAAATGTTCTGAAAGGGGCAGTTTTGCCATTATCAGGTCATATTATTTGTTTCATTGCTTACTCAGAAAAATTTTAGAACTACAAATTAAAAAAAAACACTCTAAAAGTGGTGCTTGTATACAAGGAATTTAGTTTAATGCATCCAGGAAGGTAAAACCACGAACACATGCATGTATGCATGGTCCTAAAAGTGTGTGCAAGGGGCCTATGGTTTGAAAACTGCTCAAAAGAAAACTATCTACCACTGGCAAGATGCATTTTCATTGAATGTGGGTTTTAATGTTGTTTCAATGAATGTTAGTTTCAAGGACAGAGAAGTTTACTGTGAATGCTAAGTCTGTTTTCATTATAAGATTATATTGTTTTGTTTAGCAAATGTCTATCAGTGTTTGTGCAACAAAATTTGAAATAAACATTTTAAATTAAATCCAAATGTTTGAAATCATTGTAGAAGTAAAGAAAAAAAATAGTTGCACACTGAGAGGTTTGAACAGTGTTTTTGGTAACTGGGGAGAAATACTCAAGTATGGGGGGGGTGCTGTGTGTGTGTGTGTGTGTGTGTGTGTGTGTGTGTGTGTGTGTGTGTGTGTGTGTGTTGAGGGGACTAATCCATTACACTTCCTAGGGTCCTATTTGACCATGATCTAGCACTGAAGTAAATGCTTTGTTTCTTCCTCTTACATGTGTTCAGGTGGCTATGCATCTACATGTGAAAATGTAGTACAAGGTAGGAGGAAACTCAGAAGGAACTGTAGACAACACCTGAGAGAACCAAGGTTATTTTTAAAATTTACAATGATCATATAGTCGTAAAGTAGTACAATGCACTACAGAGTTTTGCAATGGAAAAATTTGTATTTTTTTTTTTTATGTTTTTTTTTTGTTTTGTTTAACAGGCCGGGTGAACTGAATTAAACACAGCATGTGAATCAGTCAGGCCATTGAGGAATACCAGACTGAAGGTAAGCATTTTTTTTTATGTAAAATTTAACCTGACTTTCTTTCTTATTTTTGTAGAGTGGGAGGAGGGATGGTGGCTAGGCTAGTGTGTGCACACGTGTGTGTGTGTGTGTGTATGTGTGTGTGTGTGTGTGTGTGTGTGTGTGTATGTGTGTTTGCATTTGTTTGAATACTTTAAAGTTTTTGTGTGTGTGTGTGTGTGTGTGTGTGTGTGTGTGTGTGTGTGTGTGTGTGTGTGTGTGTGTGTGTGTGTGTGTGTGTGTATGTGTGTACATTTAATTAAATCTTTTTAAATTGGATATTTATGTTTTTTTTTTGTCTCTGAACTCTTCTGCCCTCTTTTTGTTTTGGTAGGCTGGGGACTAGTTAGCTGAGCTCTGGATTAAAATAACTTGCCTTTTCACGTACTTAAATTCTGCCATTTACGTTAGCAAGTGACTATTTGTCTTAATAAATTGGAATATTTTTATCCTTTTTGGGGAGAGGGTTGACCAGTTGCGCCGTGGATAAGTGCAATTTGTCCTTTTCACTTGTTTAGTTTAAATTTCACTCTTAAGGTGAACTTGTCTGAATAAATCTGAACATTTCTGCTGCTTTTTAGGGGGGGATGACAGTAACTTTCTCCTTTTCCTATAATTTTAAAGGCTGGCTAGTGTACATTTGTGTGAAATAAATTGATTTTTTTGGGGGGGGGTGGGGGTGGCTAGCTGTGCTATGGGAATGTATCCACTTAATTTCCTCAGCTTAATGTCTGGTATTAAGGGCTTGCTAGTGCACATCTGTGACAAATAAACTGAAATATTTTTTTTTTTTCTTGGGAGGGGTGGCTAGCTCTGTTGTTAATGAAATAACTGGTGCTCACTTTAAAATCAGGCATTAACAGCTAGTGTGCATTTCTGTGAAATAAATTGGAATATTGTGTAAAACACATATGAAACTGTATCCAGTTTTAGAGAATGTTCTTGTATTTGTCTAATATGCTTGGTCTGCACATTACTCTCATATTGTTTGCATAGCTTATAATCTGCTTTTAGATAACTAGCGTGCATTTGCTTGATATATTCTGCAATCTTTACTCTCTTTCTCCCTCTCTCCCTCTCTTCCTTTCTCTCTTTGGGTGCTGTACTTGCAAAATCAAGTTGAAACTCTTCCTGATTTTGCAGAATATCCTTAAGCTTGCTTCATCTTGATCTATTCCTAATAGAATTTGTGGTCAACTAACAACATAAGTTACCAAATTCCAAACTACAGGGTCAGCTCTTAACGGCAGGTTGTCAATATCATACTCAACTTCCCAATGGAGATGATAATGCATTTTTGATATTTAGCTTTAGTCCATGATTCCGACACTAGTTATTTGTTTTGGACAAGCCTTCCTATAAGATGGGTGAGTATTTTGGAGATCTGATCACCCTCCTAGCTTGTTCCTTGTTGGCCATTATTTTGTTTCATTTCATGATTATTGCTAAAAACAACTCTCCCTGGGGGGGGGGTTAAAAAATTATGTTCCAGGTCTCAACTGTGCTTGGTATGTCACTGCCTTGCATTGCTTGTGGGATGGCTTAGGATGAGCTTGTATCAATAGTTGGTGAAAAGGAATTTGCTTAGCTGCTACCTCACAACTGTTGGAAGCAAGAGTGAAAATAAATTGAAGTGATTGTAGCAAATACAATTGTATAGTTTAAATATTAGAACATACAGTCAGAATGCATAATATAATAGACGTAATATCCCAAGTCAAAGAATGAGAGGAATTTGTCCCAAACTGCACCATTCATTCATTTAAAATTAATATTGTACAATGCACAATGATCACTACACCTAAATTATCAGAGATTTTTCAGAAGGGGAACATATTATTCATTTTAGCATCTATTACTAAATGACAGAAATCCAAACAAGTATCTCCCAATGCTTTTTTAAGATACTTAATTCTGAACTGTAGACTGTCAAGCCAGGCATATGATATAAAGGCATGAATCACCCCAAGTCATAGTTGCTATCAAAGTAAAAGCCTTGAACCCTGCAACTTTTTATAGTTTATAGTTTATAGCTCATTTCATTACTGCAAATATTTGGTTAGTTCATAAGTACTATAGACTCACTGAGCCCTGAACTGTCCTTGTTTTCTCCAAAGTGATTACCTAGCAGTGATAAAGTCATTGAATACTTTACTTCATCTTGCTTCTTTTATCGTACGTTTGGGATCATTTCAGTAATGTGCATGTTCCTGTTTACTGTTTTATTAGGATTTATTTTAAAATAATATTTCTAATTCCTTACTTATTGCCAAACTATTGATTGAGTAAATTATGCCTAGCATTTAAAAAAACGTTTGATGAACCAATGATATCCAATTATTAATGATGTCACAGAAATGCTTAACTTCTAAGACTGCATACTACTAATTAAAAAACTTCTTCCTAATTTGATCTACTCTACCTGTAAATTTTGATGGATTTTCCATTCATAATGTTTGTTCTAACATGGTGGTGAAGAAATAATCCAGAAGGTACATTCTCTGCCACCCCTACCATGACAAACACAATATTCTATACTGTAGATAATTCATAGGTCTCAACTGTCACTTATTTTGCAGAGTTTCGTTGATTTTGCCTCGAGATTTTTGTCTTGGCTGTTGTAATTTTTTTTCTTGTAAATTCCTAAGAAATACAGTCCATCTGTAATGCCACATAATTTGTATTCATAAAATAAATGCTGAAGCAAAAAATGTTGTTCTATTAATTGTCTAAGTTAATTAAAGTAATGTTTAACAATTGTCCTTGATTTTGGGCTTTTGGCACTCATTATTTTTAGCTTTGACCATGGTTTTTGAGCAAAGACGTTAAACATCAAACTGTTACAGTATTGTCTTTCTCTAGGTAGATCCTCAGATCATAAGAAATGACTATTATTTAAACTATAGACTTTTACCTTCAGGTTATAAAACTTGTGTCAGAAATGTTTACTGAACATCTGTATAGCAAAGATTTTTACAGATTAAGGCTTACTTATTCAATTTTAGACCTGTTATTAGCTATACTGCAGTTTAGGTAATCATGTTCCAAGCAAAGAACACAACTTTTTGTCTACATTTGAATTTTACATTTTGGTTAGGAAAAACATACATAAAATGAATTAGATATATTTACAAATAATTAATATTTTTAAAAGTCTGCCTGTTATAATGGATTTTAGAGTGACAGCATTTACTTTTGTTTTACAAGTGAAGTGGAAGTCTAGCTTTACTTATTTTATCATTAGTATAATTTATAACTTTACTGTAATCACCACACAGTGGAATTCAGAATCTAGTGCTGGAAAAAAGCTATCGTCTTATACATCAACTATAAATGCAGTCTAAATGAAATCAGGAACAGGTCTATTTTGAGTTCACTTTTTGTAAATATTTTAACTGCTTTAAAGTATAATGATCAATCAAAGTTATAACATCATTAACTCAGGAAGTTTGTCATCTGTACCATGAATCATACTCATCCCACTCAATGTACCCAGTGGATTTTTATACCATATGTTCCGACTTTACTCTCTGATACTGCTTTTCACATTCAGGAATATATTGCACTAGCTTTTTAAAATTCACATTTAACCACTTAATCAAAATAATTTGCTACCCTCATAATGCATGTGACTAAAGCTTTAACAAATACTGCAAAATAAATGAAGCAAATTATTGTCATGACAAAGCAGCCTTGAAATATTTCTGTTTATTTATTTACTTGTATACATATGTATGTAGGTATGTATGCATGTATGTAATATGTATTTATTTATTTATTTATTTATTTGTATACAAATGTCAATCAGATTAAGGCACTGACCCATATGAAACATTTCCAGGCTGGCCTGGAACACATACGCAATGAATACAGTTCCAATAAGAAAAGTCTAAAATTGTAATGAATGCAAAATAATGGAATGACATAAAGAGAAAATATAATAAAGAGTATATGAATATTTGGGAATTCTTTAGAGGCAAGGATTATATTTATTCATATTAGGCATGCAGCAGTGAATAACAATATGAGAAACATGCAAACATATATTACAAGATAGATGAATATAAGTATTTTTCAAAGATCGCATGTGGGATTTTAGGTTATGATCACATTATTTAACATTAAGTGCAAAAAGAAATGTGACAATTAAAGTCATAGTCAATAATGAATGAGACCAAAAGTAGGAGGAACTTGGATGGGAAGCAATGACAGTGCAATGCAGGCTGTAGGTCTTCAGTGCAATCAAGAGGATTAGAGAAATGAACAGGGTCTAGGATTTAGGAGACCAATTCAGTTTCATGATATAATAATGTGTTTGTGAAATAATAGGATAAAGGGATTTGGTACATAGAAATTGTGGCTGTGTGGGATAAGCCAAAATAGCTGTAGAACTATAATCCAGACATACATAGAATCTTAGGAACATAGGTCATTACTAGGCAAATAGTTACTGAGACCTTAATCTGCCTAAGTCTTAAACACCCTTAAGAAAAGCACTCTGGAAATATCATTCACTGCTTCTATTTAAGAGGGATGTAATGGAAATCAATGGGCAGAGCTTCTGGATGCTTACCTATTTATCTAATCACCATCAACCTTTTTTTCCCCACTTTCTACATGGGTTAGGGTGTTGTGTTAACTGTTGCCATCTGTCTTGTTTCAATGTCACACTCCTGTCTTCTTCGACATACATGCTTGACACTCACAGATCTTCTCTTAAACAATCTATTCACCTCTTTGCTGGATGCCCTCATTTCCTCTTACTTTCTCCCTGCCTATCCCAGATCTTCTTCACAAGATTGTCTTCTGCTTTTCTGCACATGTGCCTGAACTACTGTAATCTGCTCTGTTTAATCTTTTCTGCAATTGGAGCTACTTTGGTTTCTGCTCTTATGCCCTCATTTCTTCACCTGTCCCATAGTGTGCATCCTACCACCCTTCTCAGGAACTTAATTTCTATCATCACTAGCTTTCTCATCTGCTCTGCTTTTACTGCGCAAGCTTCTGTACCATGCAGTATTATTAGTAACACTACTGTTTCACATGCAGTATTATTAGTCACACTACTGTTTCACATGCAGTATTATTAGTCACACTACTGTTTCACATGCGGTATTATTAGTCACACATGCAGTATTATTAGTCACACTACTGTTTCACATGCAGTATTATTAGTCACACTACTGTTTCATACACCTTACGTTTCAGCTTCTTTGGCATCTTCTGTCATATACTTCACCTGGCACTCTATGGCAGATGACTGCAGCCCCTCTGAATCTAGTTTTGACCTCTTCTTTCATTCTTCCCTTCTTCTCAACCACCCCTCCCAGCTACTTTAAGCCATTAACCTGTTCCATTATCTTCCCTTCTAGCTCAATTATCAGCATCTTCTGATTTCCCCAATTTGCTGCCATTACCACTGTCTTATTTGTATTTAGTTTCATCCCATGTGCCTTCAGTTTTGCATTCTATTCCTCTACCCTTTGCTGAAGTTCCTGCTTAGAGTCTGCCTGTAATACCACATTGTCTGCATGCAGCAACTT
Source organism: Protopterus annectens (assembly GCF_019279795.1). Classification (NCBI taxonomy): domain Eukaryota; kingdom Metazoa; phylum Chordata; order Ceratodontiformes; family Protopteridae; genus Protopterus; species Protopterus annectens. Next base: position 5,575,303 of record NC_056729.1, read on the forward strand.
GGTTGATCTGTCCCCTCTGACCTGTTTGTTAATGCAGTCCATCACCAGTATGAACAGCAGTGGACTCAGAGCTGAACCCTGGTACACACTGGGTACCCCTCTGTGAGACCAAACACTGTTTGTACTTGAGTCATTGGATCCTTGAACATAGTATGCACTAATTCTATCAATGCTTCTGGGACTTTGAACAACCACAGACTGCTCAAATCAGCTTTCTTGAGACCTTGTTTTATGCTTTCTCAAAGTCTGCAAATGCCCATTTGGATTCTTTCCTCATCTCTACCTTCTTCTAAATTATCTGTCTCACTGCAAACACTGGGTCAGTTGTGCTGCATCCTGATCTGAATCCAAACTGCTCATCTCCCATCTTACATTCTACTACTCTGCGTATCCATTTATCAGTCTCCCTCTTCAGAGCTTTCATCAATATAACAGGAGTTTGACACCTCTGTACTGCTCACAGTTGTGGACATTCCCTTTGTTGTTGTACTCTGGCATGAGTATCCTTATTCTCCAGTCATCTGGGATATGCCTTTCTCTCCACATTGCTATGAATACCCTCAGGAGCCATTTTTCCCCTATCACACCCAATATCTTTATCATATTTGCTGTGACCTCATCTGAGCCTGCTGCCTTCCAAGACTTCATTTTCCTTAGTGTTATTCTTACTTCCTCTAAGGTGGGCTCCTCTTCTTCTCTCATTGTAGGCTGTGTCTGGTGTAGAACAGCTTCTGTGGTGTTTTCTTCATTCAAAAGCTGCTGAAAATACTCCTTTGATCTGCCTTTGATGTCCTGTGGACTGGTGAGCAGGTTGTTGCTGGCATCTCTTATGAAAGGTATCTGATTATCTTCTTTATTTTCTGTCTTTGCCTTGCAACCTGATATCGTTTCTTTGTGCCAACTACTGAGTCACTTTCCAGAAGTTGGTACAATGTTACCTATGTGCTATTCTTTGCAATTGCAACTCCTTCCTTAGCTTGTTTGTTAGCCAACCAATATTCCTTCCTAGCCTGTTCTGTCTTTTTATGCCCTACCTTTTCCTGCACTCCTTCTTTCTTTTGATGACTTCCTGGACTTCTGCATTCCACTACCAACTTTACTTATATATCTTATTTCCATACCTGGCTCTGCCACACATATGCTGTTTCGAGGTGCTGTCAGTCTTCTTTAACTCCACATATTTCTTCCTCTTCTTGGTGTGCTAGAGCCCTGAGTAATTCATTGAACTGTTATGCTTCTCTCCAATTAACTTCCAGGTCTTCAGCCTGGTCTCTGTTGATCATAAAGCCTTCTCTAACCATTGCTTGCAGCTGATTGTAGCAACCAGTGGTTTTTGCTCTGGGCTGACTGTTTTGCTGGGGATGACTTTGCAATCACTGATTCTACCCCAGTGCCTTTTCCTTACTAGGAGGAAGTCTACCTGAGTTGCATGTTGGCCACTCTTGTATGTGATCTTTTGACTGTCTGTCTTTCTGACCCACGTGTTCGTCACCATCAAACTATTTATCAAAGGTGGCTGTAATATTGCTATGCTTGTTATGTAGATGAAATGTATTTCACAGGTGGCATTTTAGGTTATGAGTCTATCCCTCCACTGAATTTTGTTTATTTGCTGGTGTAGGTGCAGGTGTTTAAGGTGTAGCTAGCTATTTCCTGCTAAGGTACAGAAGGTCAAACAGGTATAGTTACTTCATGGTGTGGAAGTCTAGACAAAAGCTACTCTGCATGAAGTGGCAGATCATGGAATAAAAGAATAGTCAAGCTTAAAGCTTTAGTAAAGCAGAGAGTTTTAAAGCCCTTGAATTACAGATTTATACACCTTTTGTACTTGTTACCTTGATAATTTTTTTTCAGAGCATGTTAGGGGTAATATATTTAATGAAAGGTATAATAAGGGAAGTCTTCAGTCAACTAATAGCATCTTTCAGACCTGAAGGAAATTTCTTTGTGTGTTAGGTAGACCAGACAGAAAAGATTTTTATCTATGTTGGACGCACAGTTGTCAAATAGGAGTGCATGGTATGACATATTTTCAATGCACATATGAACCACTCTTGCTGTTGATAGATATAGGATGAAGGGATATTTTGAGACAGAGTAGGCAGAATAAACTATCATTGCAGTAATGTAAGTACTTAATATAAAATGATGATAAGACAATCAAAATGAAATTTCTGTAAACATAGTAATTCAAGTTAAAATTAGAAGTGGAAAAGGGTAACCAGTGGAGATAAAGATGATATCTGTGTTAGTTAAGAACAGCAGAAAAAGACAAAAAACCTGAGGTGTAAATCCAAATGAACCAAGTCCAAGGCCAAAAATCAAAAATAAACAAGTAGTCCAGAACCACAAGCTTTAAGGTGATCTTTATAAGGAGAAAGAGTCTGTTTTGAACAATAGTGAAACTGAGTTTCAACCTTTTTTTCTAAACACATGTGTAACAAGCACTACTCCTGTGACAGCTTCTATTGCAAGTAATGGGAATACTTGTCAAGGTATGTTCACATTTAATCATAATACAAATAAGGTTATGCATATAATTAGGAAACATTGATCAGTTCTGTCACGTCCCATTACTTAAAGATTTATATGAAAAAGGTCCATGTTTTGGGTATAAGAGATCATGCAATTTAACAGATTATGCTATAGTTTAAAGTGAAGTTTAATAGAATATATATCAATAAAATGGGGACTTATATTTGTAATAGATGTAATATTTGTAAGTTTATATACACTGACAAAGCTATTATTCATTCCCTTTATAATACTAGTCTTACCTTAAGGGCATGTGAGACTAGGAACTTAATATATTTAGCTTAGTGCTGTAAGTGCCCTGCATACTATGTCGGTAAAACCAACCAATGATTAAAGGATAGAAATGTTGTCATTTATCAGAAATTAGAAGGGGTGTTGAGAATAATGCACTCTTTAAACATATACAAAATACATATCAAACACATGTTTTTTTTAAGTTTATGAGCATGAGTGTAATATCCCCGCAGCTTCAAGGAGGTGATATAAAAAAATTGTACTGAAAAAGAAGAAAGTAAATGAATCTTACACCTTAGGGCACATTATCCACCTGGTTTAAATGAGATTTTTAGTACTAAGTCCTATCTTAATGATTTATACAATAGGGTAAAATAAAATAGTTTCTTTAATTTTATTTAAATTTGTGTCATATGACTTTTATACCATGTGATTTTAGGTATGTTTTTAAGGAATGTCTTTTTAATGTTGGTCGTATATTGCCAGAAGAAGCGTTTGTGAATCTGAAAGTTTTATTTGCATTAAAATTCAACTTAAAGCCGGTGGTTCCAGACTACTTGTTTACTTTTGCTTTTTACTTAAGAACAGCAGCATTTTCCAGGGTGACGATGACAGTAGGAAAATCCTTCATCTACTATGGTGGAATCTGAAAAGATCTATGAAAGTATGAGGGAAGAAAAGGGAAACATATCATAATGTAAGGGTATATTAGTGAAATCTAGAACTAACAGTATAGCATGGTAAGAGAACAGCAAAGCAGAAGAGTAAAAGGGAGGAGTGAGTCTTCAGGTACAGTACGTAGGTTTAATTACATTGAAGGACACTGTTTTGAATTTCTCCAAAATTTTTGATTCTAATACTGGGACAAGAATAGATCCCATTCCTGAGTCAGGAAATGGTTAAAATTCATGAAACTATTAATGCTTCAGTCTTTTATGTTCACCAAGAGTGCTTTTCTTAGTAACTGCATAGTACTTTGATTTACTTGCCTCTGCAGTTCATACTGGGATACTTGTACTGGTAACATTTTAAGTATGATTGGAAAGACTTTCGGCTTTTCCCGGTTAGGGGTCGTCACAGCAGAACTCCGGTCCGCTCATGATTGGCAGTGGATTTTTATGGTGCCAAGTTGCCAGCCCAATGCCCAGCTTTCAAAGAAAGCATACCCATTCATGCCTGCACCTACCTGCATGTCTTTAACATCACTCGATCATGGGGAGGACATGCAGAATCCACACAGAAGGCGCTCCAGCTGAGAATCAAACAGGAGGACCTCTTGCTGTGAGGCAACAATGCTAACCGCTGCACCACCACGGCAAATTCTTTTTTATTAGTCCTGTTGTTCCCACTACTGTTGGAACTGTCTGGCTCTCTTTCTTACAGCCCTGGAACTAGTGGTCAAACATGTAGTGGGCACATTTTTATCCTGGACCATGTGCACCCAGTCCTCTTTTTTATTTTGACCTAACTTTCTTCATGATATATAAAAAACAATATATATATATATTAGAGTTGTCTTGGGGAGATTTTGTAAAACCAGGGTCCACTAAGTGAAGGTACTCATGAAGACTTGAGGATAACGTCAGTTCCATCAATACTACTCTCCTTTTCTTACAGATTCTGTCTTTTCACTTGGACCTTCTGAAATATGGAGTGGGAAAGACTTCATTATGTGTGGTGTAAGATTATGGCAGGTGGAAGAGACATGTTACTTTTTCTAGAAATTATGCAAAGATTCGTGATGAACAGTGCAAATTAAGCTGGATTGTTAGTAGTTACAAAGCAACACAATAAACCTGTAAAAGCCATGTACATTAGAACAACTGATATAGTAACTAAAATTTCTGAGAATATAGTCCTGGTGATAAAGAAAATGGTGGAGCTTTACAGCGAGATAGGAAGCACAGTAGTCTTGATAGAGATGCCACCTGCAGAGCTGTCCTTTAGAACAGACAAACTAGGTGGCCACCTAGGGAAACACTTTTGCAAGGTTCACAGTTTTAAGGTTTTAATTACTTTTACTTATCTATGTATATGGTATTAATTGTTCATGTGCAGAGATGTTAATACACATTAAGTTGAAACTAGTATATTGATAATAAAAGCACTTACCCAACTGAAAAACTTACCAAAACTAGAATGATAACATAAGGAAGACAGTCTTTTTAATGATCAGTTAAAATAAATAAATAACCTGTACTAGCAGACACACTTGGTCAGTAAACTTAGAGTAGGGTGGGAGTATGTATGCTAACCCTAACCCTGCCCCTAACACAATCCTGCATATTATACTCCTAAATACCCTTTCCTTATAAGTACCAATAAAAGGACTCACTCATGCAGACTCTTCATGTACAGCAATGCGCACACACAATACAAAAGTTATTCCATAACGTACCCCTTACACTAAAGCTATCCAACCAGCATTTGAACACAAACTCTCACTCCTAATACTGACACTTTTCTATAGCCAAAAGCTTCAGTATTACCATTAATTTTCACACGGCACAACCAGATGGTTAAAGTAACATTCAAAAATATTAATTTTGTTCAACCCTGCATTTCACAATAAGTGCTTTAAACAATTTCCTACACCAGAAATTTCTGCTGACAACCTATGTGTTTGATAGACTCTGCCATTCTGATATATATATATATATATATATATATATATATATATATATATATATATATGTGTGTATGTGTGTGTGTGTGTGTGTGTGTGTGTGTGTGTGTGTGTGTGTGTGTGCACATGCATGCTCACACACATGCTCTCCACCTAACAGGTTGTAAAATAGTAATCATAAACCTAAACATGATTGGTAATTCCTTTCCTCACAGATACAAGGTAGAGGGTTTGATTTAGACCTCTGCTTTTCAGCTAGGCTACTGCTACTCTACAAACCCATAGCCTAGTAGAGGCTGGGGCTTGGTATAATGGGTAAGTTGTTTACCTCACAGACAAAACATATAGAGGATGGGCCGGATTCACGATGGCTTGCCATGGAGTCTAAGAGTAGAGTAAGACTCCATGCAGCCATTATGTCCGACGAGTGATCCAGGAACAGCCTCTAGGGACATGTAAGAGAGCTCCTAAAATGGCTCTTACACGGACAGGGCTGGGACATGCAAATCACCACAATTGCAGGCGAAAGGCATGCAAATGAGGTAGATTTGCGATTCAGGAAACCCAAACCTGTCCGAGTAAGAGCAGTGTTATTTACAGAAATGTACTCAGTTGACAACTGAGTACCATTCTGCAAATAGCAAAACGGAGCCATGACAGCTCCAAATAAAGGTTGCAGCCAGTGCAGGAAGCATGTCAATGGCCAAATATATGGCCATTGGAAATGTTCCCTGATGCAAAATTAAAATAAAAATATATTTTTTTATGCCGATTTCTGATGTTTAAGCGTAGCGCAGCACCACACAAACGGGCTGCGCTCTAATAACCAGAATACTAAAAATTATAACCCACAAATGTGGATTTTATAGAAATAGTTAATATACAATGCAAGGGAATGGCAGGCTGAAGACAACATGGCCACTGAGTAGAGGTTGCTAAGGGGGGAAGCTCAGTCTAAGACATGTAACCAAGCATTAGTAGGCAATCCTATGTAAATGAGTGTTAGGATAGTGAATTGCTAGTTTACATAGCAAATGAGCACAGTCAGTGGAGTGTAGGAGTAGGATATGGGGAGTAACAGAGTAGAAGATAGGTGACATCATGAGGGGGGTATGTTCAAAAGAAGTGAAGCTCATTGGAGCAGAGTCGCAGGTGTCCGCTGTCAGTTAGACATCATGGAAAGAGGTATGTCAATAGGTAGGCTAGGAAAAGCCAAGAAATGGAAGGTGTATACCATGGGTAATACCAAAGTTTCTTGCTGAGCATGCATGAGCGCATGTGCGCACGTGTAAACGCGAGTAAGACAGAGTGCGCGTGTGTAAGCGTGAGTGCACGCGTTTAAGTCGGAGTAAGCATGTTTAAGGCTGTTGAAAGAGTTGAAAGTGCGTTTGCACTGGTGTGCGCGCGTGTTAACCCAAATAAGCAATGTTTAGTCCGTGTAAGCATGTGTGCGTGCGTGTTAGCTGCTGTGAGCGTGTTTGCGCTTGTGTGCACGGCGCTCCCCCCCCTGAGGAAACAGAAAGGAAAAAGGAAGCACAACAAATAGTAGGAAGCTACCAGGGAGTACTAGCAGAGCTAGCAGGTGAAAACAATCAGAATCAGGCAATTACACAGGCAGTACACTAACCCAGCCCAGCCTAGCACTTAAAACTCTGCCAACAACAGTCCATTATGTTTCTCACAACAGACACTGCAGTAAGCTAATAGAAGTGACAACTGAAAAAGCTTTACTGAGACAAAGAAATGTTAGGGGCTGCCATTGCTGTTATAAGGCGACATATGCAACATGCTGAGGGTGGTGACAATGGAAATGCTGCTGGACAACCCACAGTGAGGAGACGGAGAAGAGTGTACAGGCTCAGGGTAACCTACCAGCAGCTACATGAGCTGGAGATAGTGGAGCACTATAGAGTGGACAGAGACCTCCTGCAACAAATTGTTGAGCTGTGCAGGCCATGCCTCACACACAGAACCAACAGAGGGGAACCCATCCCAGTGGAAACCAAGGTATGTGTTGGCCTAAGAATATTAGCAGCAGGTACCTTCCAGAGACCAACTGGTGATATGATGGGGATATCACAGGCATCAGCATCCAGGGTACAACACCAGTTCCTGGATGCCATGTCAGCACATGTCGGTGATCATGTATATTTCCCCAATTCCCGTGAGGAATTGGCCAGCAATATGCATCTCTTCCAGCAAATAGCGGAATACCCTGAGGTAGTGGGTGCAATAGACTGCACACACATATGCATCAAAGCACCAGCTGGTGAGAGGGGTAGGGTCTACTTCATCCGCAAGGGCTTCCCCTCCATCAACTGCCAGGTCATGTGTGATGCCCAGGGCATAATACTAAATGTGTGTGCAGGCTGTCCTGGAAGCTACCATGATTCCCATATCTGGCATCTGACGCAGCTGTACCAGACATTTGCCAATGGGGACATCCCACATGGTCACCTAGTGGGGGATGCTGGCTATGCACTGGAGCCATGGCTGATGACACCCATCAGAAACGCACACACACCTGAACAGGAACGCCATAATGAGGCACACGCACAAACATGTAATGTAATAGAACATGTGTTTGGGCTGCTCAAGTCACAGTTCCGGTGCCTTACCTCCATCAATAATGCAGATGACAGGAAGGGGCACAGTTATCATCATATGCACAGCGCGTTTTGTTGTTTGCCAGACCCTGAACTGACCCATCCAATCGACATGTGTGTGTGTGTGTGTGTGTGTGTGTGTGTGTGTGTGTGTGTGTGTGTGTGTGTGTGTGTGTGTGTGTGGGACAACAGTACAGCATGGGCCAATGTTGATGTAATGTGTGTGTGTATGTGTGAACCCTAGTTGTTTGCTTAATGAGTGTGTGTCTGCATGCACACAGCTCCACCATGTGGCTGCCATATACGGTGGTTTGCGGGACAGCCACAGACATGTACCTGCTTGGCTGTACAGATCACTGTCTCCAGCCACAGACACAGTACCTGTGCCTGGCAGGGGTGCTACGGATGGTATCGGGTACCCACCCTGACTGGGTAGTGTCTTCAGAGGCAGAGGTATGACGACTGGACCCATGTCCCTGCTGGGACTGGCCAGAGCCACGTGCATGTGGTCTACTGGGATGGACAATGGACAGGCCAGCCCCAGAATTGCTGGGGCTGGTACTGCCACTACGGGAGCAGCTGTGAGCTGTGGGCCATCCGCGACCACTGCCAGCTGTTGCTGGCATGCATCCGCGTCGATGTCGCAACCGTCCCGCACGGTCCTGGCTTGAGGAAGACATGTTGTGGAGGGCATCTATTGTCTCACCCCAACGTCTATCAATGACCTCGGTGTATGTCCGGATGGCACTAGCAAGGTCACAGATGCTGTCAGTGATAGCAGTTTTATGTGCCCTCTGCACCCTAAGTCCCTGCCTGGTGTACCATTCCATACGTGCCTGAGCCTGCATTACAGCACGGAACATAGTGGTCATCGTAAGACCTGTGAGGGCACGCCTGCCAGGGGAATTACTTCCAGTGATGCTCCCCCAAGAACCCTTGGACCTCCGCCTATGTGGTACCATTGCAGGCCTACGGCTATGGCTGCTGTGAGGGGAAGCACGTACCATGGGTACAACACTCTCCTGGTCAATGCCAACTATATGCTGTCCCTCCCTTATGGCCATTGGTGGTGAGGGATGTAGCAGTATGAGTGTATGCATAGATGGGGTTGAACGCTGTGTACTGTCGATTGATGGACCAACGACAGACCCTGTCAAATCTCCCTGTGCCAAAATACATGTTTCATCATCACCACTATCTGTGGCAGTGGCTTCAGGTCACCTGCTGCTTTTGCCAAGCCCTACCTCAGCACCTGTGAGAGGAAGACAGGAAACACACCTTATGGTCTGCACATGCACACATGCACACATGAACACATGCACACATGAACACATGAACACATGCAGACATGCACACATGCACACATGCACACATGCATACAGGAACACATGCACACAGGAACACAGGAACACATGCACACATGCACACATGAACACATGCACACATGCACACAGGAACACATGCACACATGCACACATGAACACATGAACACATGAACACATGCACACATGCACAAATACACACATACACACATGAACACATGAACACATGAACACATGCACACATGAACACATGCACACATGCACACATGCACACATACACACAGGAACACATGCACACCGGAACACATGCACAAAGGAACACATGCACACTCCTCACTACAGCAGATACACACACACACAACAGAAGTCCAAATCATACTCAATACTGGTTGAAGGTGGGTGACAGTGTCACAAGGCAAACAGTCACATACACGTGTCAGCATGCAGAATAAGTGTTGCTCAATTCCATGCAGTGTGAGTGTAGACAGCCATAGTTGATGACAGTGTACATGGCTCTGGTGCATGTGTGTACATGTTCAGTGATTGCCTACACCCTGAAACACAATGTGTACAAGGACACAACATTTCTGTGCAAGTATTATAAGCTCTGCAATGTCCTGTGCACCATCACACACAGGTATACATACCATGGCTGCGTGTGTTATCTGTGTGTCACATGGATTTCCATGTCTGATTGCAGTGTCTGTGTCTGTAGCAGATAATTGTGGACACAGGTATAGCACATGCATGCTATGTACACACACAGGATGGGTGATGCATGTATACGTGATGGGATACCAATCCTGGACATGTCCATTGTAACAGTATGGGGTGTAGTACCATTAGCCATCATCATCATGCATCATGTGGTCACTCAAGGCCACTAAAGTGTGCTAGACCACTGCCTAGCAATCTGTACCTGAACCACAGTGCTGTGGCTAAGTTCACAATTACACAGCCACGTTGCACAAGGGTGTGTGAGGTGTCCAGTATGGAGCATTGCCTAACATGACTGTATTATGTGTTGAGGAGTGTTGCACAGCCCCATGTTAGGCCCCTACTCCTCAGGTATGGTATGTGTGGTGTGTGGATGACATGTGGGATACTGAAGTGTGACCTGTCAGCGGGTGTCGGTTACACTATGTGTAGCATTTTGAGGTGTACTGCGTATGACAAACGTGTTATGTTGTGTACATGTGTGTCAACTATGCCTATCCAATGTGCAGTACAGTGTTGCCACATTCGTGTCTGATACTCTGTGCCTTGCATTTGAATGAGGCAGCTACTGACATTACTGAGATGTTTCACGTCTCACAGCAAACATGCACAGCATGTATTATGCGTAGGTGTGTTATGTGTACATGGCCTACACCTCACCTATGACATGCACAGTTCAATACCAAGTTTAAAGTGTTAACACACTCACCAGCATGTAACGTCTGCCCTGCTGTCACA